>NC_083327.1:59275382-59567882 GCF_963455315.2 Globicephala melas | reverse complement strand
CTCAAATGCTGAAGATTAGGACTACACAGCCCCAGCATGCCCTCTGCCTTGTATGCATCTTCTTCCTAATTTAAGATGCGCTGTCGTTCCCAGAGAATTGTGTCACAATGGCTTTTCCTGAGTGTCTAGGTTCAGGCAATGTCACACTGTGTGATACCTGTGGATCACCTCAGGGCACGGTTTCCCACTGTTTACAGTTCTCCTGATGTAAAGGCTTGCTTTATCAGTTAAACCTGTTTTAAACACAACAGACCAACTGTGTCTTCACATTCTTTTGGGGAAGTCATTCTCTCTTACTCATAAAGAGAAGGAACAGAAGAAAGATTTTTCTGGGTTAAAATCTTATTAAATCAATCCTCAGTATTAACAAGGGAAATAAAAAAGATGATTCAAGGAACTATTCACTGCAGTAATAAAATCTTATACTTACAAAGCATTTTACAGGTTTCAAAGTATTTTTACATCTATTAGCTGGGCAATTCCAAACTCATTTGACCCAGGAGTATTAAGTATAGTTATAATGGAAAAGTAGATATATAGTGTGCTTAGGTTAATGTAAGCAGTGAAAAATCATCTCATAGGTTAATTTCCAAAAAGAATCAAATATAATTTTTTAAAAGCCTTACAGAATTCTCATAAAATGTAGTTTGGGAAACATAAGATTTTTTTAGAAGAATTGACAGGCACAACAAATTCTATGACGTTAATCATGAAAAAGTTATTTATCTCAGTTATTAATTCTTTCAAATTACTATGTAAAATTATGGTGACAAAAATAATGGGGAATACAATATAAAATATTTAATTCATCTAACCCTTTCATTCTGATGTTCCCTTCTAGACTTTATATTTGGTTTTATATGCATGGCATATTATCAGTACCCATTTTTTTATTCAGCAAATATTATATCAGAAGCATTTTCCTAATTGCTTTATTCATAACTCTCATTTTAATAGTTATATGGTTTTACACATTAGGTTAAAATTTAATTATTGCCTTTCCAATTGTTGGGCCTTTAGATTATGTTCAGAGAATATCAGAGAATACGCATGTGCAGACAGCTGTTTCCTTTCAATTTAAAATAATACCAGACAACAAGCAACATGGGCACAGAGCCAGCGTGTCATTTTAGGCTAGCCACTGTGCTTCCAGCTAGCCCCTAAATCAGTGTATTGGAGGTACTCAGTAGTTATTGTTTGATTCTCTAAATGAATAGAAACTTGCCTTTGAACTGTGTTGCAATTTGCTTTTCAAAATGACTGCTTTAACTTTTATTAAAACTAGCTATGTGTGAAGATAGTAGTTTCAACACATCCTCATTAAAACTGGATATTTCATCGATTTAAAAATATTTCATTATTTTAAATTTTTTCTTATGTAATATGTAGCAATTTGCATTTCTTTGGTACTGAAGTTGAATACATTTTCATGTTTGTTATTTAATAATATTTGCTTTTTCTAATTGTTGGTTCAAATTTGGAAAATGAGATTCAGAGAAATTGCACATAAGCAACAAATATGGACTTGAACAGAAATTAGGCAAGTTTCTAATCTCTAACCTTCTGATGCATTAAAAATGATCTCTACCATAACACTTCAAATGCAGTTAATTATTGAAGCAGCAGTTTTGACTAATTTAGTTTACAGGGTGTTATATATTGATGTGAGACTCTAGGTAAAATATTTGTGCCTTGGCATCTCTAAAAATTATGAATATACTATTCCCAGATTCCAGATTTTTATAGAGTTAATTTAATTGAACCTCCAGTATTTTGCTAATATTAGTAATAACTTGGAATCACTATTTGAATTAATAAATTATTTTCTGAATTTTTCAAATGTTTCAAAATGTTTTAGGGTTTGAGAGGACTTTATTTACAGGTTAAAATGCTTTCAAGTACTTGTATATTTTGAGTCAATTGCATTTTGCACATCCCCTTAACTGTTGTTATATGACAAGTCACAGAATCATTTCTGAATATTAAATGCAGCCTCACAGAAAATAAAACTTTGGGGTCTGGGAGAAGAGACAGTGATCTTAGCTTATGTTTCAGAGAGGTTTTCAGGACTTTAGGGCCATACCCTTCTGTAAAGAGGTCACAAGAGGTCACAAGAGGCCAGAATTGGGGGCGGGAAGGGGGAAGCAAATTGCTAACCCAGTCAGTTTTCTTTATCACTATTAAGCTCTCAGGAGAATCAGTATACTTTTATTAATGGATTGGACGTTTGCTATTAAAAACTCCATTTCTGGTATTTTTTGACAAAGTTGCATTTATATGAAGCATATACAAATCAGGTGTGCTAGAGTTAGCGTGATATCGCCCGGTTCTAGCTGGAGGGAGGGCTGAGATCGCCACTCAGTGGGACCTGGTTTGAAACACGTTTCTCAGGATGGCTAAACCTCACCACACACCCTGCAGATGCAGCTGAGGGGAGACAAGCTTTTAGTCACCAAAGCTCTCATCTCCATTCCCAGTAAAACTGCTATAAATCAGTAGTCAGAGAAGGATGAAATGATATCTGTAACGTTAATATTTGAGAGAATATGCATAGTTTTTTTGAGGGGTTCAAAATTTGTACAGATATACACATACATACAAATATACAAAACACATATATGCTGCACGTATGTGTATATGAACTTGTTTTTATATGGCACCGTATGTGCTTCCTGTAATTCTTATTGCTTTACCTATAACTTTGTAACAATATCACACTTATCAAGGAGGTAGTTGCAGAAAAGCAGCTTATTTCCAGGAAGGATGCTATCACAGTGTGAAGCAAACTACCGTTTTCTAAAGCTTTAAATACTTCCTCTTCTGAACTGGCCCCCTTTTAGACTTCAAATAATCTTCATATTTGTGCAGTTAGAATAAATTCTGTGTTACATGAAATAATCATATTGAAGGATAATAACTAACCTTGCAGCTTCTCTACAAGTCATGCTACTTCTGACTTTATTTTGTGGACTAGTTCTTAGAGGAATTCCTGCATTGAGATTCGAACTCTGAAAGAGACTGGACGTTAGAGGGATTCCGAACAGTTAAAATGGACCGCCCTCTGGTGTCCCTTTAAAGTATTGTCAATCAGGAGACAAAAACCGTGAGCGTGTATTATTGAAGAGGAATCAAGCAAAAGTTTATGGAGTTTTTTCTCCTTTAAATGAATACATTGCAACAATTCCAAGGAAGCAGCTGTGAGATATTCTTGTGAACCCACCGAAGGAATCTCTTTATTCTTCTCTCACTCCTTAGTTTCTGTTGGTTTTATGTTACTGCTCTTTTCCCTCAAGTCTTAGCCAGTTCTTTCCCCATCCAAGCTTTAGACCCTATATCTTTTGGTCTCTGAGAGTAGCCATTCTAATCAGTTAGTCCATGAAAAAATATTTATTGAGCTTCTACTATGTGCCGGATACTGTGCTAATGGCTAAAAGAAAGATGGAGGAGATACTTAAAATTTTCTCTTTTGCTCTCGAATATTTGCTGGCTTACCAGGTTTTACTGATTATTTAGGGAAACCCACCAACTTGTAGGTAAACATAATATCAGCTTCCTCTTGCTCTTTGGGAATTCCAGTCACCCTTGAATTCTTCCCCCACATTTCTGAGAATCCTCAAAGTTGTCTCAAATGCGCTTGAGAATTATTCTCTTATACTCAAAGGTTAGCCAAACTTTCTTGGCAGAAATTGAATCCTGGGAGGATGAGGCATTCGTTCATATGGGAATCAAAAACTGGAAAAGGAGGTTGGAAAGGTGGAACATTGGGATCTGTTCAGAAAATGTTGGTTGGGGGGAAATATTATGTGGGTAAGTCCAGGAGCAAGAAGGCATCATGAAGATGCTCGACAATTGCAGTGTGAATGAGAACATGCAAAGTGTAGGGAGATGCACTGGAAAAATGTGTTATTAAACTCTGTGTGCATTATAATTCAGTCTACAAGTTGGCCTAGAGAGAGGAGGTGGCAACACTGCCATACCTTGGTGTCTCCCCTGTCTCTCTCCAAGTGATGAAAGGCCAGGGAAGTTGGCCAGCAATATCCCCAGGCCTGCACTTGGCATTAGAGTATAGTCGGAGTGGGTGATCCTAGAGGTACTCTTCAGAGGCAGTGTATGAGGGGGTTTTAGCTAGCATGAAAGGAAGCAGTACTGGACTGGATTATAAAATCCAAATTGAGAAAATCAAAAGGGGGCTGAGATGGAAACATAGTGCGTCAGGGACTGAAGGGGAAGCTACCTGAGAAGTACAAATGTGAAAGGAATTCATGGGGTCAGGGTTCTGCATCCCTCATGTTTTATGTTTGTTTTCAGTTTTGTCTTCTTTGGACTCCTTGTGGCCTATGCCACAATCTAGGGAACTGACATGCCACAAAAAAAGATTACGTCTCCAATTCATGTTGGTTCAAAGTCTGAAGATCCCCTGAACTTTGGGCTGAATGATGGAGGTAGTCTTTTGAAAATTAGTTTGCTTTTTTTTAACCTACATATCCCTTCCCTCTTTGAATCTTGAAGGTGGATAAGCAGTAGTGTACCTGTACAATCCAGAATCTGGAAATTGTTCATTAATTTGAGATGAAGTAGGATCGTAATCCATTCTCATCACATTCTCTGAAACTACGTCTTTTCATCTCTACTGTAGCACTTAGCAGTTGGAGTTTTGTAAGTTGTTTTCAGATCTACATAATCCCATTTGTATTGGAGCCCCTTAAAAGCAAAGACTATGTCTTATTCACTTTGTATTCTTAGCACCTAGCATAGAATGTGCTTGTTTTAAAAAATGAGATTTATAAATATTTTGTTGAGGAAATAAATTAATGAATGATAAAATTACATTCTAATAAATGGAGTGAGTGCAGATTAATTGTTTATATTTGGGTAACCATGTGTGAGGCCTTTAACTTTCTGTATGATATTGGGTCATCAGGAGCTTGAACAAATGAAAAATAAAAACCAAACAAGCACAATAAAATGTTCCATAGTGCTTAGTATATAAAATGCAATCCAAAAGCAGCCCCTGACTTCTTATCAAATTTAAATCATACAATGAATCTATTTACTCCATAAATCTCAAATGTGACACATTTTATAAGGAGAACCAAGTTTTAGTGGGCAGCACTAGGAATGAGGACAGATTTCTGATGATTGGTTACCTAGATTAAGACCAAGACGAACGAAATAGAAAAATCATAGATCTCGCTTCATGTCTTTCTGGAAGACCCATCTTTCTCATCTTTATTAAAAAATAATAATTTCTCTGAAATTTATAGACCTCAGGACATCTTTCTGATTGAGCACAAGTAAAAATTGAAATCTAGTCAAATTCAAATTTTTTTAAAAAGCTGGGGTTTTTTTTCTTCTTTATTTCCCCCTCCAGTAGATAATTTAAGTATTTTTTAATGGCTTATCTGAGTGATGGCCTCTGGTCTTGGTAAACCTGTTGACCCTACTGATTCTGCAGGTACAGTTATTTGAGAAGAACCAATGCCAGTTTTTTGAATGGCAATGTTTCACTTCCAAAAATTATAAGCCCTTTGCCTATTGGTGATTTATTATAATTTTAAGTTGGTTTATTTCTTGACAAATTGTAAACCTGGGATTCTGACACCAATATTTTACCTGAATAATAAAATAGATTCCCATTTAGGTCTTCCATGGTGTTTTTTTTATCATCCATAATATTCTTTGGGGAGTACATGAGGAACCACCTAAGATTGCTCCTTTTGTTGTTATTTTGAAATGTTTGACTCTGTGCCTGGAAATCTACCATGCACAAATTGTAGGAAGGCAATAAATATTCTCAGTAAGATGGCTACTTGGCCGTGGGACCTGCACCTCGATATTACTACAGGAGTCCCCAACAGGTAAGCAAGGCACCCTAAAAATAGAGATAACCCTATTTAAGAAATAGAAAACTAAATTTTTTTTCTGCATACTTTTTCTTTAAAAAAATATTTGCTCTCTTGATATCTAATAAGATATTTACCAAGATTTGAGTATTTGGTTCACTTAAAATTTTTTAAATATCGATGAAAAGTTACAAACATTCGCCAAAGTAGAGTGAACAGTACAAGGGAACCCTCAGATTCAACAGTTTGCTACCTTTGTTTGACAATTCCTTTTTCTTTCCTTTGTTTTCTTTGGTGAAATATTTTAATATTTCAAATCCCACATCATATTATTTCACCTCTAGATATGTGCAATCTCAAAATGGACGGTTTTTTAAACATAAATGCTGTTACCACATCTAAAAAAATTAACAGTAGTTCTTGGTATCATAGGATATTTAATTCATAATCAATTTCCCAGATTGTACCGAAACGTGTTTTTACTGTTGGTTTGTTGAGGATGCAACATTCGATGTCTAAAATGTAGTTGAATCCCCACATGGGATACCAATTGACAAGAACATAAAGACAAATCACCTACATGAACTTGGTAACACTTTTAAATAGGATTGTATTTTACTATTCTCAATATCATCTACATATATTTGTAAAACGATAGTGCATATGTGTGAGATATTTTTCAGGCTACAGGTAGTACTTGATGACCATTTTGTACCCTCTCCTCAGGCTGTGAGTCCTTAATCTTGACTACATTTATTTATTTATTTAACATCTTTATTGGAGTATAATTGCTTTACAGTGGTGTGTTAGTTTCTGCTTTATAACAAAGTGAATCAGTTATACATATACGTATGTCCCCATATCTCTTCCCCTATTTCTTCTATTCAACATAGTGTTGGAAGTCCTAGCCAGAACAATTAGGCAAGAAAAATAATATAAAGGTATCCAAATTGAAAAGGTGAAGTAAAATTATCTGTTTTTGCAGATGACATGATCTTATATGCAGAAAACACTTAAGATTTCACAGAAAAAACTGTCAAAAGTAATAACTTCAATAAAGTTGTAGGATATAAACCTAACCAAGGAGGTGAAAGACTACACATTGAAAACTATAAAATATTGCTACAATTGTTGTTAAAGGTACAAAGAAATGGAAAGTCATCTCATGTTTATGGATTGGAAGACTTAATATTGTTAAGATGGTCAATACTACAAAAAAAAAAAAGTATCTACAGATTCAATGTATTCCCTATCAGAATCCCAATGGTATTTTTTTTTTTTTTTTTTTTTTTTTGCGGTACGCGGGCCTCTCACTGTTGTGGCCTCTCCCGTTGTGGAGCACAGGCTCCGGACGTGCAGGCTCAGCGGCCATGGCTCACGGGCCCAGCCGCTCCGCGGCATGTGGGATCTTCCCGAACCGGGGCACGAACCCGTGTCCCCTGCATCGGCAGGCGGACTCTCAACCACTGCGCCACCAGGGAAGCCCCCAATGGTATTTTTTGCAGAAAAAGAAAAATCTATCTTAATATTCATTTGGACTCTCAAGGAGCCTAGAATAACCAAAACAATTTTGAAAAAGAACAAAGATGGAAGACTTACACTTCCTGATTTCAAAACATATTACAAAGCTACAGTAATCAAAACAGTGTGGGGCTTCCCTGGTGGCACAGTGGTTGAGAGTCTGCCTGCCGATGCAGGGAACATGGGTTCGTGCCCCAGTCTGGGAGGATCCCACGTGCCGTGGAGCGACTAGGCCCGTGGGCCATGGCTGCTGAGCCTGCATGTCTGGAGCCTGTGCTCCACAACAGGAGAGGCCACAACAGTGAGAGGCCCACGTACTGCAAAAAAAAAAAAAAGTGTGGCACTGGCATAAAGGCAGACATAGAGTAGAATAGAATAGAGTAGAATAGAATAGAGAGCCTATAAACGAACCCTTGCATATGTGGTCAAATGATTTTTGACAAGAGTTCTGGGACTATTCAATGGGAAAGAATAGTCTCTTCAACAAATGGTATTGGGAATACACATGCAGAAGAATGAAGCTAGGCCCTTATCTGCTTTTCTACAAAAACTAAATTGAAATCAATTAAAGACCTAAATGTAAAACTCAAGATGATGAAACTCATAGAAGAAAACATAGGGGAAATTCTTCATGACACTGGATCTGGCAATGATTTATTGGATGTGACACCAAAGGCACAGACAACAAGAACAAAAATAGACAAATGAGACTACATCAAACTTAAAATCTTTTTGCATCAAATGACACAATCAACAAAGTGAAAAGGCAACCTATGGAATGGGAGAATATATTTGTAAATTATATGTCTAATAATGGTTAATATCCAGAACATATAAAGTACTACAACTTAATGACAAAATATCAAATAACCCAATGCAAAAATGGGCAAAGGACTTGAATAAACATTTCTCCAAAGATGACATACAAATTGTCAGTAAGCACATGAGAGGATGACTCATTATTACTTATCATTGGAGAAATCAAATCAAAACCACATTTAGATATCACTTCACACTCACTAGCATGACTACTATCAAATAAACAGAAAATAACAAAAGTTATTGGCAATAAAACGTGTCAGCCAGGATGTGGAGAAATTGGAATCCTTGTGCATTGTTAGTGGGAACGTGAAATCATGCAGCCATTGTGGAAAACAGTATGGAGGTTCCTCAAAAAATTAAAAATAGAATTACCCTATGATCCTACTTCTGGGTATATATCCAGAAGAATTCAAAGCCAAGTCTTGAGAAGAGATTTGTACATCCATGTTTAGCCAAGAGATGGAAGCAATCAATCTCTCCATCATCAGATGAATAAATACATACAATGGAATATTACACAGCCTTAAAAAAGAAAGAAATCTTGTCACATTCTACAATATGTGATGGATGGGTATACATGGTTGAACCTTAAGGACGTTGTGCTAAGTGAAATAAACCAGTCACGGAAGGATAAATACCATATGAGTCTACTCATATGGAGTATCTAAAGTAGTCAGAATCATAGAAAAAAATTTGAAAGGTGATTGCTAAGGTCTGGAGGGATGTTTAATGGGTTATAGAGTTTCAGTTTTATAGGATGAAAAGGGTCGAGAGATCTGTTGCACAACAATGTGAATATACTTAACACCACTGAACCATACACTTAAAAGTGATTAGGATGGTAAATTTAATGCCACGTGCTGTTTTTTAACCAAAAAAAAAAAAAAAAGTGATTAAAGCACATTCCTTCTTATCAGTTTCCAAAGTTCAAAAAGCACAGCTTTGCTCAGTGAGTTATTTAATCAATGAACTCTCCAGTTTTCCTGAAAACATTGGTGATGACAAAAGTGATAGCACTTAATACCACCAAAATTTCACACTTCTGGCCATCTGCTTTTCAGAGTAAGTGAATCTTGAAGACAAATTAACATGTGGCGCATGAAAGAAAGGCAGAAAAATTGGGGCTCTGCCCAGACCTTCCAAGACCAGCACTATCCATTTGGTTTGAGAGCAGTATTCTTACATATGCGCAGCTCCTTCACATTCCAGGCCAAGTTATTTCTTTATAGAAACAGTCTCCTGTAGCTCAAGTCACCCCATGTTCCTCTGATATAATCATTCAGCCTGAAGCACAGCAACCTGCATACCTTATTGATTGCATCTCCTTTCAGATTTGGCTTTCAAATCCAACTTATTCTTCTTATGTGAGGTAGAGGATAGGTTAGAATAAGCAATACAATGTAAATCCTCATAGGGCCATAGAAGTTGAGTTCTTTTGTCAGGAAAGCTTTAGGCAAGCAACCCAGGGCATCCTTGGCATTTTAAAATAGATCAGTGGCTGGATCTGAAAGCAGCTCTTTTGCTCCTTCCCTGTTTACCCATTTCTGTCCCCCTCTAAACTTAAAAGCTTAATTATAGGAATGAGATCGCTAAGCAATTGAACCTAGGTAACTCCTGACTTATGCTCTCCTGAATGCACAACATGCCTTGTCTAACTTGTTGATTCTTTTCCTAAATAAAAAGAAGAATGAAGACTTAAGTAGTTAAAGAGTGATTAGCTCTCTACCCCCAACAGCCTCCTAAGGAATCCTACAGGCAGATCACACCAGCAAGATAACATCTGAAGGACGAGTCAGCCAGCCTGCCCCTGACGGAGAACGATGCAGAACCCAGCCTCCTACCTTGATGATTCACTGAGATTCTTCCCCCATTTTTTCCCTTTAAAAACTGCCGTGGCTGAGCAGACTCTTTGGAGTTGGTCTCTGGACACTCGTCCACCTTCTCCCCAGATTGCTGGCTTTTCTGATTAAAGTGACTTTCCCTTCTACTGACACTTGCCTCTCGAATTATTGGCTTGTGAGTGACGAGCAGCCGAACCTGGGTTTGGTAACAGACCAGCAGCAGCAGTACCTGGGAACCTAGTTAGAAATGCAAATTCTTCAGCCTCATCCGGACCTACTGAATCAAAAACTCTAGGGTGGGGTCCAGTGATCTGTGTTTTTGTAACCCTCCAGGTGATTCTGATGCCAGCTGAAATTTGAGAGCCATTGTTCTACATTGTCTGCCTCTATGTGACAGAGGCCAAATAAAACCTAAATTTTAACAGCAAATGTATAACAGCAACAGCAGTAACAGCAGGTGGCAGTGTTTGACTATTTCTGCCTTTTTTCTAGCTACCTGTACTCACTATAGGACAACTCAAATGTCAGACCTGAAAAATGTATCGCTAGTTACTGGCCGTTTACTAAAAAACAAATTTCATTGCTATTTTTCTTTCCAAAAAAAAAAGAAGACAAAGCTTCATTTTTCTGAAAATGTAGAACCAAAATCTAAAAATAAAATATATATAGATATATATATTTTTTCCTTTGGGGAGCTTTTGGGAAATTAAACCTGGAGGGTTTTTTGGTTTTTTTTAATTGTGTTACACCAAGATAGCAAGATAATAAAGTGCATGGACAGGGACTTCTTAAGTATATTCACACAGAGTCAACAGAATTTGCATGCTTCCCCTACCACACCCAGCTAGCTGTACTTTTTATTTTTCTATTCTATGCAGTAGTGACTTTGACCTGTCCTATTTACATATGTGTCCCTGGTGTGAATCCTGAGCTTAAGGATAATTTAATATTTTGAAAAGGGATGATTGCAGTGCAAGCCAGAGTTTTAATTATAGCAAATGGGACGGAGTTGGAAAAGAACGATCACTGCTTTAAGAGATTATATGACATATGTATGATTTCAAGAGAGTCAGGCTTTCCAAAGTGAATGATTCCTTTTCTCATTACTGGATCGAGCACCAGCCACTTTCTGATCATCAGTGGCTACAGGGATTCAGTCCTGATCTGCCTCAAGTCTTCTAGAAGCCTGCCCTCCCAGTGACCCTACCTAGATCACAGCCCACTGCACTGGGCTTGCTCAAAGGAGATCGTCCTAGCTCTAGCCATGGCTTAGTCCCATTCACTGCACTCTTTAAGCACAAAGGGTTTTTTCTTTTAACATTATTGTACCCTGAAGGGCTTTTCTTGATAAATGGCCCCTTGAATGACACGTATAATAGCATGCAGTGCCTTCTCAAAGATGAATGACTACTGCCAGTGACAGCAGATTCAGTCAGGGCTACTGCTACCTATTACTGGAGCTCTGTTTTCTATGTTCTTTTATCTTTAACATCAATTTGTTCCTGTCAGCCATCATAAACTATAGAGGCAGGATTCCACGTACAAAGGCAATGTTTGAACTTCTCTAATGGCGGCATGTTAAATATACTTTCCTGATACCATGTCCCATTAATGTTGTGCTGCCGGGGGAGAGAAATCCATCAGTGCCTCTTCAGATCATAATCCTATCTTGTCTTGAGATCACGTTTCATTATTCCCCAAGCCAAGAATACATGGGGTCTGAGCCCCAGCCAAATAATGTGATTCTGGGACATAGATCAGGATTACTGAAGATAAAGTGGCCTGGCCATGAGGCGTACTGTAAGAACACATGTGCTTATTAGATTGCATCCCATGTCTGCAGCAGACGCCCTCCTGCCAAGACTGAATGCTACTAAGCACCTACCGCCCCTCGGCTCCCATGTGAGTCACAAGTTTGCTTTCACTCCAAAAGCAAAACATAACAGTGAGAGAGCTCAGGTCTGCTCAAGATCGACAAGCTGTCAGCTCGTCTGGGGACAGAGGGTGCCTCCCAGCTGATGCAGCACCCCAATAATGCCAAGTGGCGTCTGAGGCGTCCTCACAGCTGCAAGCTATTTCTTCCAGAATGAATCATCCATTCTCCTCTGAGTTCCTTGCAGTAGTCACCGTTGCTCACGTCATGCACATACACACGGAGGCTGCAAAGCCTCACACTTTGTTCCAAACATCTAAAAGGAGCTTTGGGCCTCGGTGTCCCCCTCCTTACATGGTAATGCTAGAGCTCTGAACCACTGACAGAGCAGGGCCCTATCTTTGAAGGAACATGGAAGTCAGAGGCAATATCAACAAAGACCTAGAGTAGCTTGTTTCTGTACTTGATAAAAATGTATTTAAGGCAGGTATACAGTCAACCACCCTTCAAATGGAGTTACGTGTACGGGATCACAAGGAACAAGTCATGAGCCTTGGAAGCACTTCGACATTCATGACTGAAATCCACTTGGTCTTAAGTGAAAAATGAAAGAGGCAGAAATGATTGCTCTGTAATTTTATCCTTCCATTTGCAGACAGTGAGGGATGGTCTCATAGTTTCTGAAAGTGTTGGGTGCAGATCATCTCCATCAAAATCACCTGGAGTGCTTGCTAAATGCTGATTCCTAGCCCTCATCATCAATCTACTGAATCAGAATCACTGAGTTGGGGGCCTTGGGAATCTGGATTTTAATAAGATTCTTGGGTAATCTTTTTGGACGCTGAATTTTGAGAACCATTTATCCAGGATCTTAAAAGACTTTCAGATTACTAATCACAATGGAATTCTCTGAAGAGTGATGGGGTGTAATGGGCTCCAACAATGCCTTCAATTAAACTTTCATGCATAATTGCCCAAATGTAGGTGGTTGTTCTCACGATGTATATGTACCGCCAACGTACAAATCTCTAACCGGCGATAATCAGGTCTTTTACTTCCGTTACATTTTCAGCAGTGACAGTGGCAATACAACTGTATGTAAACAAGACATACAATCTTGTGAAGCTAAACATAAAACAAGGCATAGAGGAAGTCAAGCAAAACTGAAAAACTTATTTGAATTTACTGTATTATAATTGAAGGACCATCTCACTGGTATTCAGTTGGGCGTAGATAAGTCTTCCCTGATTGCCTAATTTCACTGAAGCCCACAAGGACACCGCAAGGTCGATGAGAGCACTTAACTGGCTGTGGGCAAAGTTCTGTTCAGATGACAGTGCTTCCAAACTGAGTTGAAACCGGGTGTGACCCAGAAGGCTAAGTGCTAGGAAAGATCCTGGCATGTACTAAGTGTTCAATAAATGCTTGTCACATGAAAATGAGAATTATGATTCCATTGCTTCTCCCTTTTTACTGATTCATAGCTTCTTCCACATTTCTATCCAGTTATTTTTTTCTTACTATCCCACATATTTGCCCTAACGATCGGAACCTAACAAATAATAGTAATACTTAAGTTGGAAACAGCCAGTGGTATAAATTAAGAGAAATGGTCACAGTGATTTTATCAGACATTACTTGTTACCATTTAGACAACTTCAAGCATTAGATCTAAGCAGAAACTCTAAGGTGATTAAGTTTTAGATAAAATCAAAATGCCCAAACCTCTAAAAAGACTGTCCTGAGAACCTTTACCACTTCTTTTTTCTACCCATAAACACTGTCTCAAACATGTTAGCTGAAAAAGAATATTTTACATGTATTATTACATGTGGTTCTAACGCCTCCCTTTATTTAGAAGGCTAGCTCTGCGAAGACAGGAACTAAAAATATACTTAATACTCTTTATAGGCGCAAGAAGGTTACAGGGTTTAGGTAGCTTGCAGGCAGTTAATAAATAGCTAAATACCAAATGAAAGACAGCCAGGATCCTGGCAAAAAATGTAGCCAGGAAACAGTACTCATGCCAAGAAGGGGCTGCTGGATAGTAAGGAGGACGCCTTAGGGAGAGACCAGTGGGAAGTTCTTGCTAGCAACAACGACAACAAAAGATTCAGAGCGAAATTCTTACTTACTCCCAAGGACTAGCCTGACTCTGGATATGCTGTTCTTGGAAAAAAGAAAGAAAGAAAAAAGAAACTCTAAATGGAAGTAAACAGATTTGAGACAAAGGTATTTGCACGAGTTCATCCAGCTTCTCGGCCTCTCTCCTATGCCTGCTGCAAGTGAATGACCCCTTCCCATCCTTCTCATCGGGAAACAGGTGTCTCCTGCCAATTAGGATTTAAAAATCAACAGGGGCTTCTTAAGAGAATGATGACAAGTCTAATTGCAAGAAGCAGCTGTTGAGACCTTGGCTACACTGGGGCAGGGTTTATTAATCCCCATTTTGCTGGGTCCCTGGCACCAAGCTGGGGTCAGCTCCCCTGTCACGGGGTCGAAGCTGTACAATGTAGGGCGAGGATTTAATGCCCTGAGCTAAGCAGGAGGGATGAGAGCACCCCACACTGATCCTGGGAGCTGGGAGTATACAAGTCAAGCGGACACAGAGGCACTGCCAACAGCAGCCTCCGTTGAAAGGGTTGCCACTGCTCTAGAACGTGAGCTGCATGTTTACATGAGGCCCTGTGAGTTATTCAATCTACCGTTTTTTCTGGCCTGTTTCTCTGGCACATATGCATATGCGTATATGCTCCAACATCACCTCCCCAGGAAGCCCTCTCTCCCAGTCCATCTCTCTGCTTCTGGAACACAGTCTTCAGGGCTGCACCCCACCCCTTCTTTGTGTGTTTTTATTATTTGCATGGGCACCTGCCTCATTCATTACTAGAGTGCAAATTTTTAAGGACAGATATTTGTTTTTAATTGTCTTTGTAGCCTTATCATCTAACCTAGAACCTGCCATGTAGTAAGAGCTCAATAAATGTTTCTTTAAGCTCCCACCTCCCAAACCAGGAGGTGTGGAATCTATCTGCCAAAGCATCGCTAACAACTGCCAAGGCAAACAGGAGTCTCTGCTGCCGTCTAAGTCATTCCTTTAAAATGACAGCGAAGACAGGAAAGTCCAAGAAACATTCCTCTGGAAACACATGCAAACATTAATTCTGGAATGCCTTGGCATTCTCTCATAAGAATAGCTCAGTGAGAGCCCAGCAGAGACGAAAACGAAACCAGAGACTAACATTTGCTCCTAGAAACTTACAGACCTTAATATAGGCAGTGCTGGGAGGTCAGGGTCAAGTGGATTTACACGATGAAGAGTTTTCAGTAGAGAAATTCTACAAGTCCTATGAACACATTAAGGTCAGCTGCTGTATTAGTATATAGTCCATATACCAATGAAATCCTTTTAAATTAACATTTACTGGAATATTACTCTGTATTACCATTTTTTTTTCTCACCAATGGAACCCAAAGAGAAATAAGATTTTGCTTTTGTCTTAAGCTGCTTCCAGTAAGGGCGTAAAGCACTGTACGATGAGCATGAACGCACTGAATTCCATGTTCTACTAGCAGAATGAATTGCAAAACATAGGGAGATGATTTTAGCATGAGCAGTGTTCAGAAGACAAAAAGGATTTTTAGGAAGAGGAATTAATTAGCAAGAGCAATGAGAGTACAGGGTGTTTAAGGAAGAGCAAGCAATTTCCATGGGAAACGCCAAATCCAAATGGGCAGAGAGGAGGGTGAGTCAGTAGCATTGGTGTCACACTGTCATAGGAAGGAGTCTCTACCTAGTCCCTTAAGAGATCCTGGGGTCTTTAAAACAGACTTTCAAACAGCAAGGAAACAAACTTAGTTCTGTTCTTTATCACCCCGGCGGTCTGGCTCACAGGTGATGTATTAGAAGGGTGTGGAGGAACTTTGGGTAATCCTCTTGGCAAAAATGAATTGAAATCTTTAATTAGGGCTAGGGCCAGAGGCGTGAGGTAAGGACAGAGATTTAAAGAACATTTCAGAAATAGTATTGCTAAGCCTGGAGAGGGAAGAAAGAAGGAAGGGTCATTACTAAGTCCAAGGCTTATAGTTTGGAGAACGAGGTGGACAATTATGGCATAAAAAAAGATTGGGAGTCCAAACTGTGTGTTGGACAGATTAAGGGCAGAATTTGTAAGTAAAGATAAACTTATAAAAGGCAGACAGATTTTACATAGGGGTGTGGGTCTATACTTAGTATAGAATGTTTCCTAAATAAAGTATTTTAACATCATGGGTCATCTTGTAGAAAAACAAGTGTACACAAAGTGTCAAGTAAAGTTAGAGTCATTTTATAGTTTCAAATAATGTGTATATAGCGTCAAAAAAGGAAGAGGTCAACACATTGGATCCCGAAAATACAAAGTTGAATTTATTGCTTGCTGAAGTAGGAAGAACTCGGCTAGTCATACTGAGCAAAGAGAGATCTTACAAAGGGTTTGGGGAAGAACTTGTTTTGGGTGGTGTTGGTTACAGAGGCAAGACGAGGTTGCCACAGTCTTGGAAGCAGGGTTTTGTGTTGGTGAGGGGCAAGGGTAGTCTGATTTCAGCCTTAAAGCATGTTCACTAGAGTGTGTGTGCTGCGCAATTGCTGGCTTTGAAAATGTAAGGCTGTCATTGATTGGTTGGTTTTCAGAGTTGCTTCATTGCAGCAAGTCCTCATTGATTGATTAGGTAAGTTTAAAATCAGCTCTGGTGTTTGCTTGTTACCACCACCCTTTAACTGAAATTTATTGATTAAACAGGTTTAAAAGAATTTCTAATCTTTACTGATTAGCAAAGCTTTAGAACTTTCAGGCTTTCCTGGGAGCATGGGGGGAACTTTTGTTTTTCTTTAATTATTCTCAATAGATATGAGACTGACGCAGTAACGACCTAATAGTCCATTTTGCTGCATTACTACTCTGAAAATCTAAAAATAAAAAGCTTCTTCAGTTTCGAAACTTCTCATAAAAACAGCAGACTATCAAGCAATCAAAGATTTCCAATATTGCCAAGTGTTTTAGATTTGTGGAATTTTACCTATTAATTAATTAATAAGGAATGAATTAATTATTAATTGATCTGCCATTATTTGGCTAGCACCTAACATGTCTTTTCATTTGGCTTACATTCATGGTGTTATGCGTTGTCTCATTCAATGGAGAAGATTCTAAATTCAGTACTGGAGTGAGACAGTTGAAATTCAGAATGTTCCTTACTGAACTTAGGGGCTACGTACATCTGTGTGCTGTGGGTTTCCTTTATAAATCATTGGTTGTGCCTGTCAAGCTGTTTAGATACTTTGAATTCTAAGGTAATTTTTGAGAAGACACCATTTGGTTCCCTTACAGCTGATGTCTGGGGCTATATGTGTTTCAGCTGGGGTGCTGGTCCTGACAGGCTGACAGAATGCTTGCTAAGTGGACGTCTAAACAGATGTCTCTGCGCACATATGCCATCTCTGCAGCAGATCAACAGAAGGCCTGCATTTTTTATATTGTGATGTAAGATTAGGAAGCCATTTTAGTTGGACACGGATAAAAAGTGGTTCCACTTCAAAAACTATTAAATTGGAAATTGTATTCATTTCCAAATACCACCCCATACAGCTCTCATTATAGCACTTATCCCAGGCCTTGTGGTTGTCTGTGCTTCTAACTGTATCCCTCTCCAAACTCCAAACACCTCTTGGGGACAAGGCCTCCTTCCTTTGCTATTTTGGCCCAGTGCCTAATAGAGGGCTTGACACATAATAGGTGCTTGATAAGTTTTTGTTGAGTAAATGAGTCAGTAAGTTTTTATTGCCAGATGCCAAAATATTTCTTAAATGTAAACAGAAGTCACATACTCCTTTTATTGATATTATGTTCATTTCCAATTTTCAATCAACTATAAATGCTCAAATCCCCAAATAGGAAAGAATATTGGAAACAATAATTTCTATTCCCCTTATTTTACTTTATAAGTGTTCCTGAAAAACAGAGGGGAAAGAAAAGAATTTTTTTGATGAACCTTGACGGCACTATGCTAAGTAAAAGAAGCCAGACCGAGAAAGACAAATACTGTATGATCTCATTTATATGTGAAGTCTAAAAACAAAACAAACCCCCCCAAACTTATCGATGTAGAGAACAGATTAGTGGTTGTCAGAGGTGGGTGGGGTGGGGATGAGCACAATGGGTGAAGGTGTCAAAAGGTACAAACTTCCAGTTATAAAATAAATAAGTCCTGGGGATGTAATATACAACATGGTTAATACAGCTATAGTTAATACTATATTGTATATTTGAAAGTCTCTAAGAGAGTAGATCTTAAAAGTTCTCATCACAAAAAAAAAGTTTGTAACTGTGAGGTGATGGATGTTAACTAGATGTACTGTGGTGATCATCTCACAATATACACAAATAACAAATTATTATGTTATACACCTGAAACTAATATAATATTATATGTCAATTATATCTCAATTAAGGGAAAAAAACCCTAAAAGTAAGATCAAGAAATAGGTCTTTTGATTCTTAATCCTGTGCTTTTCCCATCATCCCAAATTGGTCTTTCTACACATAAAGAAATTTTTCCTATCAGTCCAAAACAGTTTCTAAGCATCATTTTTGTATCAACTTTATTGGACTATTTAAATTTAGAGTCCATATTTTCATTAAAATCAGATTCAGAGAGCAGAGTTCTTGTGATGGGTTCTTTGCCATACTAAACCACTAAAACATCTCCTCAATGATTGTCACTGGATACTTCAAGCTACTACTCTTAGCTTCTTCCTTTGTAGTCATCATGTTACCAAAAGTGGGATCTGGCTGCTCGTCATTCTAAAGCCAATAAAGAGGCAAAGTTGGTGGAAAGGAAAGTTTGCTTTATTTCAGAGGCTGGCAACCAGAGGGAAGGGCAGACTCCTGTCCAAAGGCTGACTTCCCGACTGACAATCAGTGGGCAAGAGCTTTTTTGTATAGAAGGAGGGAGGGGCTACATGCAGAAACAGCACAGTTGGCTCTGACAGTCATCTTGAAATCGGTCATGAGGTGGTCTGATCAGCATCATCTTGATTGTTTCAAGTACAGTTAGTCTTCAGTTCCAGGGTCGGTTTGTTCCCATTTCTCTGAGGCCAGTTCTCGGAATTGTGGCAGCTTATGTCATGGCTATAATCTGGTCATCATGTAGTTACGTTCTTCCACCTGGTGGGGGTTTCAGTATCTACAAAACAGCTCAGAGGATACGGCTCAGAATATTATCTACAGCCCTTGAAGAGGAACTAAAGGTCCTTGACTTTGCTTAATGACTAAACTATTATTAGTTTGTCCTGTTTGACTGCTTTCCTTTGCTTCTCTATTTTCTCACTTCTCTGATTAAACTTATTCTTTGACTAAAGTTTTTCTACAGACAAAAGGCAGGTGGAAGACGGGGAGGGATGTGAGGGGGAAGGACCACAGGATCATGCTCTGTTTCAGTCACATAAAATATATCTCTAAAGAAAGGAATTCTAATGACAAAGAGAAGAAGGGGACAAATGATAAATCATATAATTTAAAGCAGATTTCAAGCTTGATTCAACATCAAAACATCTTGTAAACCCATAGTCAGATATGCTGAAGAGGCAATCTCTTGGTTTTCCTTGACTAGGTTTCAATCTGGCCTGTTCAAATCATTCATTCCTTCTTTCCTCAGGCATGAGCAAATATTACAATGCTTGACCTTAGAGACACTCTTGTTGACAGGCAAAAAGGGGAGCGTGACTTTAGTAAGAAGGAAGTAAGCTAGAATATTTTGGCATATACGGCTTTTACAAGTTGTTCGTGAACTGAATCACACTTTATAGAAATTGAAGAGCATCTGCTGCTAAAGAATCTTGGGATAAATCTTTTGTAAGTGAAAAAAAAACAGTAAAAGTACACATATTAAAATGTCCTTAATGCCGCTCTGAGCTGCTGACATTTGGCTCCTGATATAAAACCAAGTAATAGGCTCATGGCCTCCCTTTTTGCCTTGAAATGGAACACCCACTTGACTTGGAAAGATCTAGGGACATCCTTATTCCATTGCCCTAAGCAATACAAATAATGCAAAATTGGCAGTGGTAATTACTTGTAGACAGTAGAAGAAACAAACATGACTTTAAATTTTGCAGCTAAATTTTGGGGTAATTTGTTACACAGAAATGGCTAACTAATACATGGGGTAGACAAGTAAGTCTTTCTCCATCAGCTTTTCTGATATAGCTGGGTAGAGGAAACTTAGTCTCCAAAATCATACCATTTAACCTATTGTCTGCCTCAGCTCACATGAGGATGGATAAAGACTTCATCTCAGGCTAGAGCACTAGTGTCCAAACTTGCTTCTACTATATCAAATATGAAGAGAAAAGAGACTGATAACTCTCTTTTTCACAATTTAGCAATTGTGGTGCAAACATTCCCTCTCAAGCCCTTTACTCTTCTTAAGCCTCTGAGGAGTGGTTACTTGTAGACGATTCTAAGTTATTACATCCCTACAGGCAGTTTGCACAGTATTTATTGAGCAGCTTTTAATGATGAATAGAGTGAGAAATACCAGGCAAAGAATATGGTAATAACAGTACATAAATTTTATTTTCATTTAGCATGAAAACACCTGATTTCCTTCAACATTGTAAACATGTCACATTATTAGGCAGTGAAAGTCTGATGAATTTAAACATTTATTTAGACATTGTTTTGAATGGAAAAGGTACTTTAATTCGACTTGCCTCCACTACTCCAGATCATTTTATTTTTGTTTTATTTCACTTTGGTTGGGTTTAATTAAAAACAAATATCTCAAGGAGAGAAAGCAACTGGAAATTTTTCTCAGGATGGGATTGGTTATTTTAAAGATATTTCTCTTCTTATTCTCTTTAGAACAGAGAGAGAAACTCAAGATAGCATACTTTATGGTCAGATTTTGGCAAATAGCTCATGTTTTGTAGTTAATAAATATGATTCAAGCTAAGTGTTTAGAAGGAAACTCTTGCTAGACCATTGTTTTAAACAAAACATAAAAAGGGCACTAATTAATTATGTACAATTTGGTTATTAAAGAAGGGAATTTCAGGCTAGGAAGGTGACTTATTCCTATACATAATGTTAAAGAAATAAGTACCTACAAGGTTAAATTACTGCCCTGTAAAAAGACCAACAGACAACAGCCTCACAACTGTCAAGGTCATGAGTTGTTTCATTACTATGATGTGTTCTCCAGCATTAAGTTTCTGTCAGTTGTTGTAATAGAAACTCTTACTTTTAGGGTTTAGCATTCAGCTGTTAAAAAAAAAGGTTCTGGTTGATCTAAAAACAAAGTAAATAAGCTCTCAGGGTGTGCGCCTTATGAGTGTTTTGGGTTACATGAAAATAGGGGAAAAGAGAAAACCTGTACAAGTTCTAACTATCATGTTAGTTCTCATCATACAGAATGTTGGGGACTTGCTGTGACTTAGCAGTGCCCTTTTTGCTGAACACATTGTGTGCCTATCAGAGGGACTGTCATGAGTCAGGGTGATAGGCTAAACATTTTTCCAAAGAAAGAAAAAGTAAAGAGTGGTCACAGGATTTGGCATCCAGTTGACTAAGTTTGTTCTAAACTGCTTTTCACAGATGATTAGGTGATGTGGTCACTGGATTTAGGGCAGGGAGGATGAGGGAAGCAGATGGAGCTCTGAGATTCCAGGCCTACATATCTGTGTTCTCAGGACGTATGGCCAATTTATAGGGTGACATAAAGTGAGGTGCCAGGATTGATCAAGGGCACTGTAATGTAGAGGGGGGAATATTTGAAAGTAACAATTTAAAACTATTCTAAGATATTTTAGATCGCTTTTTTTTTTTTTTAAATTTATTTTTGCCTGCGTTGGGTCTTCGTTGCTGTGCGCAGGCTTTCTCTAGTTGCAGCGAGTAGGGGCTACTTTTTGTTGCGGTGCACGGGCTTCTCATTGCGGTGGCTTCTCTTGTTACGGAGCACAGGCTCTAGGCACGCAGGCTTCCGTAGTTGCAGCACGTGGGCTCAGTAGTTGTGGCCCGCGGGCTCTAGAGCTCAGGCTCAGTAGTTGTGGCGCACAGGCTTAGTTGCTCCGCAGCATGTGGGATCTTCCCAGACCAGGGCTCGAACCTCTGTCCCCTGCACTGGCAAGCGGATTCTTAATCACTCCACGAGGGAAGTCCTAGGTCCCTTTCTTTTAGATAAACAGTTCCCTCCCTTTTATTTTCCTGCCGATCCCATGTCTCTTGGCCGCAGTGTAACCGGAAAAGAGCAGACCCAGAGAATCAGGAGTCCCAAACCACTTAACATACTTTGACCAATTCTAACCTCCTTTATTCTCTCAGACGTTGATTGGAGGGCATCCTTTGGGCTGTTTGCTCCAGGAATCACCATTTCCAATTGTTTATTAGTGCACACTTTCTTGACGACAAGTTTAAGGAACAAAAGGAAATGAAAGGAAAGGAAAGGGAAGAAAAGGAAAGAAGCGCTCTTGGCTTACGAAACTAAAAAAATCCAGGCATGGTTGTTGAGTAGAAGTTCTGGCTCCTGACATGCTGAAACTAAATTCTCCAGTAATATCACCAGGCTCCATCTCTCAGCTCATGTGCTGGCTTCATATTCAGGTTCTCTCTCAGCATGGTGAGAAGAACAGTCCTGGTGTTTTAGGCTGAAGAAGCTACCAGAGCTTATTATCCCAGAAGGACAGTGCATCTCCCACAACAGATTTGGAGAGAAGTCTCGGGGTGGGCTTCCATAAGCCAAGTTTTGGTCCTATACCTATCTTTGGGCAAATAAATTATTGTGGCAAATAGGATGGAATATGCTGATTGGCTAAGGCTGAGCCCAGAGGTATGGTCGTTCCCTAAAAAAGGAGATACTGAGTACGCAAGAAAGCTCATGTTTACTATAGAAAAGGCAACCCATGGAACAGCAGAAAATATTTGCAACTCATATATCTGATAAGAAGTTAATATCCAGACTATATAAAGAATTCCTACAATTCAACAACAATGAAAAACAACCCAATTTAAAAATAAGCAAAGGACTGAACAGACATTTCTCCAAACAAGGTATATAAACGGACAATAAGCACATAAAAAGATGTTCAACATCATGAATCATTCAGGAAATGCAAATCAAAACCGCAATGAAATATCACCTCACACACGTTAGAATGGCTACAATCAAAAAACATAAGAGTTAACGATGATGTGGAGAAATTGGAACCCATGTGCATTAGTAATGAGAACGTAAAATGGTGTAGTTACTATGGAAAAGTGTGGTGGTTCCTCAAAAAATTTAAAACTGGAATTAGCATATGATCCAGCAATTTCACTTCTGGGTATATACCCAACACATAAAGCAGGGACTCCGAGAGGTATTTGTACACCCATGTTGATAGCACCATTACTTGCAATCGCTCAAAGCTGGAAGCAACTCTAATGTTCACTGGATGAGTGGATAAACAAAATGTGGTATATGTATACAATGACATATCATTCAGCCTTCAAAAGAAAGGAATTCTGACACACACTGGGACAGGATGAACCTTGAGGACATTACGCTAAGTGAAATAAGCCAGTCACCAAAGGATAAATACTGTACGACTATGTTTATATGAGGTACGTAGAGTAGTCAAATTCCAGGGGCTTGAGAGAGCGGAAAGGGTTTTATTTTTCAATGGGTGCAGAGTTTCAGTTTTGCAAGACATAGTGTTCCGTGGATGGATGGTTGGTGATGGTAACATAACAATGTGAATGTACTTCAAACCACTGACTGTACACTTAAAAATTGTAAAGATGGTGAATTTCATGTATATTTTACAACTTAAAAAGAAACCCATGTCCACTATAGAATTTTTAAAAAGATATGAAGTTGGCCAATCTGTTTCTAAAAACATTTTCTCCATTTACCCTTTAGGGACTTTCTTCTGAACATCTTCCTTCTAGACACTGCTGAAATCATGCTGATTCTTCAGTGCTCCCCTTGGTTTGTTTCCCCTCATACCAGGTGGCTCTTGAAACTTCCTAATTCCCCACTCTGGTCAGACACCTGTTCAGAGCCCTCCGTAAGGTCAGGGAGCCTGTAAGTCAGTTGTGCTAAAAGCTGTTGATGTATGTGTTAATTCAAGAAAGGCATTTTGAAAAGGGGACATTGGAAAATGTGTTTTTAACCAAATGTCAATCAACTCAGCAGCTTTCATTGGATAGTTATCTCTTGGGTTTCCATATAGAACTGGATATAACTGTGATCACTAAGTCAAATCATCAGCTAAGGGTCCTTTTACCATTTATCTGCAAAAGTAACATTTTTTTAGCACAAGAGCCATTTGTCACATAGGCAACATAGGATGTTACTTGGATGGCATTTATACCCATGTGGGGAGATAAGAGTTACAGTTAACTCCATTGTTTGCAATCTCACATGCTTTTTTAAAAACATTTATTTTATTGACGTACAGTTGATTTACAATGTTATGTTAATTTCTGCTGTACAGCAAAGTGATTCAGTATACATATATGTGTGTGTATGTGTATATATATATATATACACATATATATTCTTTTTCATGTTCTTTTCCCTTATGGTTTATCACAGCATATTGAATACAGTTCCCTGTGCTATAAGTAGGAACTTGTTGTTATCCATCCTATATATAATAGTTTGCATCTGCTAACTGCAAACTCCCAATCCATCCTTCGCCTCACCTGCTCCTGATTGCACTTTTCCTCAGGTCATAATTCTACAAGTTCTGAGCAACTCGATTACAATAGTTGGACAACCAGATACAGTGCAAGGAGCATAACTCTGCAGCCCAGATGGTCCACCTGATAGACCTACCTTCCAGTTCTATTTGTGCCACCCACCAGTCATGTGACCTCCGGAAGTCACTTAAGCTATACAATAGGACTAATAATACCAGCTCCCAGGGATGTGATCATTAAATGAGGTCACATAGGGTAAGCTCCTGGCTCATTATATGTCTGCCAATGTTACTTTCCTTCCTCTTCCTCCTCTGGCACGTTCTCTCCCTTTAGAGCTGACTCCAAAGCTACCAATTAAATCAAAGCAAGACTGCAAGACATTCCCATTGCTCACCTCACTTCAGTGGTACCCACTGTCTCCACCCAGCTGACACTGCTGAGGTCAGATGAGTAAAACTACAACAACAATAAAGGCTTCACACAGAGAGAAGGAGCATGAATGAATATTCACACTCTGCACAGACAGAAAGAAAATGTTCCCTTGTCTATTCTTAGAAACCAATTCTTGAGCCAAGCCTTGTAACAATGCATATTGCCGAAAGGGGTAATAGTATGTGGTAGTAGATTTTATTGAGAAGAGGGGTGGGTCCTCAAAACTTGGAAAATGCACTTGCCATTTGTAAAACTCTAAATGCAAATTTAAAAAATGATGTGTTAGACCATTTCTTTTTTTCAGAGCCCTTTCTAGTGTCTCCCCTACCTCCACCCCCTGCTGTTCCCATAACTGATGTAGAAGTAATTTCATGAGCCAAATAGCATAGCTTTGCAGGTGTGTGTTTGGCATTAATTTTAATTTCTGTTCACATACATGTTATTACTGCCCACTCTCATGAAATAGCTTATTCAACCAAAACATAGATCCTAATGAAAGCCATACTTTGGGGGAATACAGAATCCATCTAAGAATAAGTGATTAAATCATCTGTCATTTACTGACGAAAATTTCACTGAGGCATTTGAATTTCTCCAGGGTTGTAAACCAGGGTTTATCTTTACTGGAAACTGGGGTAAGGCAGGATATGGGGAGCAGCATGTTAAATCAATTGGTCACCCCCAATAATTTTCCCTGGTGTGCCTTGTGCCTACACATTCTACATTACCGCCATCTTTCCCAACTTTCACTTGTGCTGTCTCAAGTTTGCACAATGCTACATGTTTCTTAAAATGACTAACTGATATGATCAGATGAAATTATTTAGATTTTTGGACTGCTTTCAGAGTAACTCAGTTATGATGCAGTAGGGTGTTTAAGAAACAGCCGGGAAGTTGCTGCAAATTCAGCTTTACACAGAACAATTCTTCCAAATGAACACTTTCAAACACTGGACTCAGTATCTTCCTTCAATGACAAGCACCACCACCAGCAATAAAAACAACAACCAGAAGCTTTTTTCCTTCTTTTGTGTTTCTGATCTCTGTGAACTGCACTGCGTCTTCCAAATTTCCCAAACCAGAAACCTAGAAGGCAGGCTGGATTTACCTGAGAAGCAGTAATGATTGCTAAGTCCTCATTCTTCTTAGCATCTTAATCTTTTTGAGTCTGTGTACGTCCATATTCACGGCCATCCCCTAATTCAGGAATAGATCAATAACTCTCCGGGATCCTCTTAGATCCCTTACCTCTAATGAGTTGCCAGAGAAACTGTTATCAAGCATAAATCCAGACACATAAATCCTTTGTTTATAAACGGTTCATTGAATACTACTTATCCCAGGATAAAACCAAAATTGATTCACGGTGTATTGGAAAACTTCATGATCTGGCCCTTGTTTATTTCCAGCCTCATTTCTTACTATTTCCTATCTTTACTCTGTGCCTCAGAAACAGGAATTATTTGCAGCTCCTTGACCACATCATTCTACTTTTCTCTCTCTTACCTAGAGTCTCATATATATATTTTCCACTTTATCTGGGTGTTTCCCATCCCCTTTTCCCTGGCCTTCTCCATTTTGCCAGTGGAGTTCCAGCTTGGAAATCATCTTGTCCAGGAATTCTCCCTTTGTGGGCTGGTCAGGTGCATATGCAAGTTACTGGCCACGTACCATGTGCTTACCCATCGTGGCGCCTTTCACACACTGTCTTCACACCTTCCGCCACCGAACCGAGGGTCAGGAGTGTGCTGAGTTCACGGTCAGCCCTACCAGCTGTGGTAGGAGACTGACTCGATGGCTCTTCCACCGCCTCCGATACATGCTCTCATTCAAATCTTTGTATTTCCCGGAAGGCTCCCCAGAGAACTAGATTGACATCATCATCGCAGCTCCCAGGCACAAAACTCCAAGACTTCATGACTACGAAGGACAATACGGTGCCCTTTAGCTGTAGAGACAGTGCCCTTTAGCTGTAGAGACAGTGTCTGCACAAGCCCCAATCAAAAAGTATTTCATGGGGAGGGAAAATGAGCATCTGGCTCGTATATATCTGCTTTGTCAGAGATTTCTTAGCACATTATGTCTCCACATTTTTCAAACTCTGTGCTAACAATCCTGGAAGATCCTCTGGAGGCGAGTCAGGCATTTAAAGTCAGAGCTTGGAATTACTTTTGCTGTGTGCAAACATCTTTCTTGGCCAGAGTACATCCCCAGAATTGACTTTGGCCTGGTTAGACTTGAGAGGGCTTTGAGAAGTGACCAGTGAATGAGAATATATGTATCACTACATCCAATAACTGATTTTTTAATAAATAAATGCAAACCATGCACAGATATTAAACAATGGTTACCTTTTGCTACCTAAGGAAAATCACACACTTCTCTTTCTTTCATTTTTTTGTTTCTGGGATTCAGAATCATGAACCACAGAGTCTGCATAGATCTGATTTTTACATAATATTTTGTGGCTTTAAGTAATTTAAATCAACTAAATCTACTGATGTTGCATATTATTTTTTTAAAGAAAAGAGTAAAAGGAAGAGGAAGAAATCATTGATTCATTATGAACTTATTTTTTTTCCTCATGTATAACTTTCCAGCTCATGTATAACTTTTTTCCAAATACACCTAAGCTTATGGCTTATTGCTCTTTATTTTCATGAATTATTAGGTCAGTAAACACTCCAGCTAAGTTGTAAAAATTTACATTGGTCCCCTCTAAACTTACCTGTATGTTTTCTTTTTCTTCTTTTTAAAAAAAATCTAACTCTACCATTTTAAATTTCTTTAATTCCAAACCATGATCATATAGATGTTTTCCTATGGTTTATGCATTCACTCAACAAATGTTTTTTGAGTACCTATTATATGCCAGACACTTTCTTAGATACTGGTTATATAGAAGTTAAGAAAACAAAACAAAACAAATCCCTGCCTTCACAGAACATACATTCTAGTAAGTGAGTCATCTAATACAAAAGATAAATAAAATATGTGTCATGTTGGATAAGTATAAGGACTAAATATTATTTAACAGTAAAGCAGGGAAATGACAGAAGTGTTGGATGAGCATGTGCAGTTTTAGAGATAAGGACCTACTCATCAACTTGGAGGGTGATGTTTTAAAAAGTTGTGAAAGAGCTTGGTCTGAAATTTCCCTTTGGTTTGTATTTGAACAACAGACTTGCAAGTAAATCAATACTATACACAAGATAATAAAGGAGCTGTTAGATCTGTTTCAGAAAAACATTCCTTTATCACTCTTGGAAGCTACTTATAAACCATGTCCCATATTCATCTAAAGGGAACTTGCTTTAAATATTCTAAATGGTATTATTTTATCACTAACGATACATCTATCACTAATGTAGTCACTGTCTCTAGTGACTACATTATGCATTATACTTTAACATAACTACCTGTATGTAAAAAACTAGGTACTCACATCTTTTTCAGTACATCAGCCCACTTTTAGTCTTAATTAGTGACATTTTACTGTGTGGCAGCTCAGCTTGCCTTAACTGCAAACTATGCAATTTAGGCACAAACAAGGGAAGGTAAGAAGACAGCAAGAAGCCTAAATACAAATTTCACGTTATTTAGAATCAAGCTTAGTACACACAACAGAAACTCTACGACATGGAGGGTGAAGAAAACGAAATCATTTCCAAAGGTATTTATTGAGAAATAGTAAAGATATACATATTTTTACAAGCTTTTAATATTAATTTACATTTCTTTAAATTATGTAGGCCCCAATAATCTATACTTTACTAATACGTAACAGAAACCCTTGACTTTGTTAGATTTCCATAATGCTACCATAGTTGGGAGTCAAAAATGCAACTTTGGCTCAAGATGCTTGTTTGTTTTTAAAAGAGATACTAAATGCCATATTCACTGAGAATGCAGGCTTGTCATAAACAAATGTGCATTAAAAAAAAACCCCCAAAAACCTTCATACTGAGCATGCTGTTGACACTATTTTGAATCTTAGCTCACCAGAGACTAAGGGAAAAAACATTTTTAGAGTGTTATTATCTACTTTTTGTGCACAAATTCCATGATCCTAAAATATTTTTTTGCCTCTGAATTTGATTTACAAATCTTTGCAGGGTGTAATGACTTCATCTTGTCTGTGACACTATTGTAGCTGGGCCACCTGTTTTGCTATTCTTCAGGTGCAACACGAGGTGGACCTGTCCCGGCGATATCACAAGTTTGTGCATAGAGGAACCAAACACCCGTGTCCGTGACAAAACATTTTCAAATTGGTTTATAATAAGGCACAATATCCTATATGTCAACAGAACATGGCAACTTCCAAAGGGGCTTTTTTGTTTGTTGGTTTATCTTTTGTTTTTAAGATCAGAAAGGAATAGGATCTTGGGTTCCTAAGCGGGGGGAGAGAAGCGTTCTAGCCTGAGCATGCTCAAAGTCACAGGACAAACTGTGATGTGGGCTCACTGGCCTGCACCACGGTGGTACCAGACGAGCTGTTCTCCAACAACCTAGCATTTAGGTTTTAGGCTGGCAGCCTCTTCTGAACACATCATCATCGGAGAAGAGGTCTGTGGGACATAGCACTGCTGATGTAATCAGCGACTCTTCTCTTTGCCCTGTAAAGGGGTGTTCCTTTCTGTACCTGCAGTTTTAGCAGCATAAGAAGCCTTGCCTGTTTGATATGAAAAAAAGAGTGAAAAATTTCGATGTAATGCCAAAATTCTATCATTTAAAGAACCTGGCTCTACAGTAAAGATAATTTTGTTTTGTTCACAGTAATAAATATTTAAGGTTTTAGTGCACAAAATAGAATTATGTACTGATAATCAATGCAGCTCTTTAATTTTTTAAAACTACTGTTTTCAAGCTAAAGGCCAATAGAAATGTAAGATTTATTATTATTATTATTATTAAGTATTCCAACCTTAATCTATCTGCAAGAGTACTTGGTGCAGAGGTAGCCAAAAGCTACAAAATTTAAAGATTAAGATTAAGGTCTACGTGTGATGAAACCACAATCTTAAAATCTGCAAAATAGGGTCTCAATCTCTTTCTGCCCAATGTAAACATGGCCTTAGCGTACAGTAAAGAAATACAGGTTTATAGCTTGGAAAATAAAATCACATTTCCATAGCAAATGTTGTGATCAGTGTACAAAGCACCAATCTTTTGGGAGCCACTGAAGCCTCAGATGATGGATTATCGTGGACCAGCCTCTGGTTAGGAGCACTGCTTAGTAGCTGGATGGCAAGTTCCGCACTGTGACATTTTAAACACAGAACTGCAGGTGTAGACACCATTAAAACACTCCTAGATCTTGAAGTCTTAAATTTCCACAAGGGAAATCATGTCATACGAAATGACAGGAGAACCTGTATCGTGTTCCTAACATGGGCTACACACCAAGAAAAAAAAACATGCAAACACAACGATGACAGGCTCTCCTTGCAATGAATGAAGTCCATTGTGCAGTAATGGTACGGCCAGAAACTAAGGTACGCGGGTCTGTAATGGAGAGAGACTGGATGGATGTGTTAAGACAGAGAACCAGATACTATTTCACCGTTGTAACTTCAGTAACGCTGCCAAGATCTGGCTCACTTGTTCATTTATTTTATGATGATAGTCTAGGTAAAATTTTCATTGATTCACTTCTTTCCTTAGAAACCGTCCGGGGCATTCACCTTCCACTACTGATGACACTTCATTTTTGCAATGGCATTGGGAATAAATGCACTTAGCTTTATTTTAAGCCCTGTTCACCCAATGTGAATTTTAAGCCATGTTCATGCATATTTTAAGAAAGTTTGGGTGATATTTGCTTATGATTTTCATCAGAATATTTTCCTCTATACAACTTAGACGTATCAACGAGTCAGACTCCAAACAGTATAGGTCATCATGAATATGGCTCTTAGTTTTCTCCAGTAAAACTGTAGAAAGGGTACTCGAGGTTTCAACATAACACTTCACTTTCTAAGTAAAGGTCCCACAGTCTTTCCCAAACCTTCTGCTTCTGGTTGGATGCACCAATAGTTGCCTCATACAATTATTGGAATTATTAAGAACCCAAATAAAACACAAGCTTTCCTTTATTATTATTGTTTTCTTATTGCAACAAATACTCAGTTTCTTGCTGATGCATTATGAAGCTTTGATAGCTTGAATTTTAAATTTGGTCATCTTAAGAATGATCACAAAGGTTTTTGTTTTTCATTATCTACAGAGATTTTAACCAAAGTTACATTGTAACACACAAATGCTGTCTTGTCTTTAAGGCACAACACATCAGTATGAACATTCTGTTTGCCAAACTTAAAAAAAGAGACATGATTAGATTCCCATTTCCCCTCCCGCTACCCTCCCCGACAAATGAAAGAAAAATTGCATCCACTTTCAAAGTCAGCTGCTAATAAAGTCACAGTAAATTACTTTCATCAATAATTTACACAAATTACAGGTCTAGATAGGACTGTCCTTACACAGTCTGAGTGCATTCCAATTCAGATTTTCTGGGCTAGGTAGGCTAAAGTCAGATTCAAACCTCAGGGCTGAGAAGATCTCCCATTTTGAGGAATGTTGTTGAACCTTGTCAGACGGAGCCTGTGTTGGTGCTTTGCCAGGGTGAGAGCTCTTTGCTAAAGCTGTTACTTCCAGTTAGGACTCATTCGGTGTGTACCAGCAACCTCCACAGATTTTTTTTTTTAAACCATTAAAGTGTTGTAAATATAAGACCATAGAGCTTCCTTTCTGTAGCACTAAAGTTTAATTCCATTCAGCAATCTGAATTCTTCATTCTGGAATTCTCATTCCAAATATGATTTCATCCTTTAAGACAATTTATATGTGTAAAGCCAGAGGCATTGAATCACACATAAAAATTCAGTGTACTTGAAATATATAAAAAAAAAAAAAAAACAAAAAAAAACAAAAAAAAAAACGGATCTCCAGCTAGAGAACACAGTTACAAATACTCTAATTCCAGTGCTTGATGTAGAGCCAAGAGGTCTGAATGACTTGATATCCTCCAAAAGGGCATATTGTGCTGTGTGGTTAAGAGAGGGAGGGATGGGAGAGAGAAGGGGAAGGGATGGAGAGAGAGCATAACTATTATCTCAGTGAAGCAGCCGTCCGCACAAGGAAGTGTAGTTCACCCAAGTTCAAGGGAGGGAGTTTAAGGGAGGGACGATCATATTTGAAGGTTTGGTAGCATCAATGTGGTATTGTCAAAATAATAGAGAAATAGATCTGAACTGGATTTTAATGATAATAAAAGAAAGTAATGAGATTTCTTAAGTAGTTTAATATTTATTTTGGAAAGTGTCATTACTAATCTCAGCATCCGGGAAAGCAAGCTGAGCGTCAAAATCCTACGTGGCTGGAGGAAAACAAATTTTACTTACTACGTCACTCCTTGAGGTCCATCTCTCAGAAAAAATGATAAACTTCCTAAATCCAAGGCTTTTTGTCCATTTGAGAGGAAGAGGGTGAATTCCTTTCTACATTAAAATATAATTTGAAGCTGGACTATATAAGGTAGAAGAAAATGTGGGGATGATCAAGTTTCTTACTTGTCTGGGGTAAGTAATAATTTAAGCCAGCAGAGTTGACCTGATTTATTTCCTTGGTGTGGGATTGAGGGAAAGCACTCCAGCATGCATGCTCAAGGGGGAGATATCACCCCCTTACGGGGACAAAAATGAGTTTTTGTGGGGAAAAAATTCTTAGATATTACAATGGTTTGTGGCTCTCCAAAGCTATACCAGTAATGGTATATGCGTGGTATTAAAATTTCATGAATGGTTGTAATTAGGAAAAAAAATGTCTAAAAATACTTCATTGTGGACAATAATGAAAAAAAGGAAATAATGCACTATAGCAATTAACAAAACCAAAACTTTATTTGTAAGTTTGGGCTGATCACATCTTGTAGACTATATATTTGCACGTAAAATGGAAATATATGTATATTATATGTAACATGGAAAAGACACTTTATTATAAAAATGAATAATTAAAATAATAATCTCTATTGTTATATAGTTTTTTACTGCCCAATATGGTAGCCACTAGCCCAATATGGTTATTGAGCTCTCAAAATGTGGCAAGTCCAGTTCAAAATACACACTGAATTTCGGAGACTTAGAATTGTTTTAAAAATGTAAATATCACATGAATAGTTTTTATACTTATTAGGTGTTTAGACAATAATATTTTGAGTATATTGGTATATCATTAGAACTAATTCTACCTGTCTCTCTTTTTAATTTTTTTTAAACACTGCTTCCAAAAAATTTAAAATTACAAATATGGCTCACAGCATATATTTCTATAGGGGAGTTCAGTTGTCAACTTTGAAATTTCTTCTTAGATTTACAAAACAAACTATGCTTTTGGGTCAAATTAAAGCACAAAATTCACCTAGAAGTAACTTTTTAAAAATTCAGCTCAGATCTATTTGTAATAGCAAAATAGTACTTTATATTTTTGCACATGCGATTACAGCTACATCCAAAGAAGAGCATGCATTCCGGATACTAGAGAAACCAACCACCTGTGTTTCAAAATAGAATTATAAGCCTTCACCATCACCAAAACTGTACCTACATAAACAACCATTTGGAAATAGCATTCTAACCAAGGTTCTTATCCACTTGGAGTCATGCCTTTTTCTCCTGAAGTTTTGGGTTTAAAGCCGAAGGTGTTAACAACTGGTATACCAAGTCTAGTTTTCACGCCACGCATAAATGGGGTTGACTTTATAAATTTTAATTTTCAAAGGCATATACCATTTCTGGTTTGGAAAAGCGAATTTGATTAGTCCTGACCTAGATGTGTGTGAATTTCACATAGGCTAAAAGACATGTAAAATGCTTGCTATGGTGGCTGCACTGACTGCTCTTTGTTGTGTGTAATTATGGTGCCAATATGAAAAATTGAAACAACAAGGACTCGGGACACTGACAAACTCCAGAAGATATTTCAACTGTGTGCAACCGGAAGGATTTCAAGTGGTCGTCAGCTTGGGTCACTGACACTGCTAATTAAGACGGAGGGGCACTGTGGGAGGATGAGTCTGAAACAACTCTCTTAATGTTATGGAAAAGCATGGAATATTTCAAGTATGGCTTCCAACGCGTCACCAAACCTTCTAAAGTGGAAGCTCCTTCTTTTTCTCCATTTTGCTTGATTTGAATTGACCACAAACATAAATCGTATCTTTTACCTTTCTAGTATCACTATAAACTTTCCTAGGAAACTGTTTATGTTGTTTTTTTTCGGGGGGAGGGCGAGGGGGGACAGAAATCAGATAAACACTCCAGCACATGCAAGTGTTTAGTGAAGGCTTTATCCGATGATTATGTGAAATCTCCTCAGGATAATAAAGACAATGTTCTTTCTATGTAAAACAATATATGCTGACATGTCATTATTCAACAATACTTATTCATCATTTTGCTTTGTTTTATCAGTTATATCACTTTAATCCTGGCTAGATGATATTCTGCTATCAATCAGTGAAGGAAGCAGTAGATCTCAATGTTGTGTTGATCGATAGTCTGGTATCTGGGGCCAATCTTGATATCATTCTCCTTTTGATGCTGGACCAACCAGTTAATGGTTTTTTAATTGCCTTGATTTTTTCAGAAATATGGGCCAGATGAAAAGGCTGATTTAAATACCTAGGGCCTATGAGATCTTCTGAATATATTCAAAGCCAGCTGCTTGGCTTCAATCAAGTACCAATGACTCACCAAAACAAATAACACTCTTCTAGAAGATGTAAGGGACATTGCCTCTAAGTCTCCATAACAAGTTGGCACAAGAGGATTTGAATAATATATCCCACTCCAAAAGCATTTATTAACTTCTCTAGTAAGTTTTCTTCTTCATCTATTAAAGCTACCCTCAGCTTTATCATCATGGGGCACAATTACTACTAGGCACTCGCAAGGACCATATGGCATAGAGGATGGATGGGAAAAGGGTAAGAACTGAGCCACTCACATGGCTTTCTATGGAGCTCGTTAAGCGTCTTTAATCTTGTTGAACTTCATGTGCTCAAAAATGTTTTTTTTTCCCCCATCTTTCTTATATCTGTGTGTATTACACACACACACACACACACACACACACATAAGCACACACACAAATAAATGTAACTAAATGTTCCTATATTTCCTATGAAGTTTCAGGCAAAAAAAATGCTAGACTCCAAATGGTTTATTTGAATGTAAGTACTGACCTTCTCATGCTCTTACTGCTTTGCATCTATAAATTTAAATCATTTGTCAAGCTGCCATTGGGCCAAACTACAGGAATGCAAACAAAAAAGCTTGCATTAGAAGTATCACACCAACATTGTTTGAAACAGGTTACCTTTTTTGCTGCCTGTTCTTCTTCTACACCATCCCCAATTACAACATATACTACTTTTCTGCCAAACCTTTGCATTATTCGTTCAAAGCAACTTTCTTTTCCTGGAAGATAAACAAGATAAAGTTCAGAGTGAAGTTACCTGGTTAGCGGCATGCTCCTCATCTCGGCCATCTCCAATCACAACATAAGTTATGTTAGTGCCAAATCTGGACACTATACGCTCAAAACAGCTTTCCTTGCCTGAAAAACAATGCACTGCTTATTCTTCCAGCCATTGCATTCATTAACCTAAAGATTCATAAAGTGTTAAGTTACTTTCTCTTGAACATCAATCACTTAAACTTGCTTGCAAACTCTGGGTTTATGAAATCAACAAATATGGTTGAATACTCTAAGTCTTTACTTAAGACAGATTATTAAATGAATGTATTTCACACTCCAAAAAAAGTCAGTAGGGCTAAGTATCTAATCGGAAAAAAAACTTATATCTCTTTTATATCTTTCAGTCCATTAAAAGGCTATAGGAACAACTTTACAAGCAACTATCAGTTTTTACATTTATTTGTGTAATTCTACATTTTATCTAGTTTGTTTTAATTAGTATAGACAAGTCAGCTAAAATTATTACTGTGAAAAACTGAAGGTTCACCTAGAACGAAAGAGGAAATACTAAGATATGGATTTATCTTGATAAACAATTCCTTTCTTCAAGTGGCTGGGAGCTAGTCTGCTCAGATTAATTGTACTAAGGGTGCTGTTTGCTTGGACCACAGCACTGGTGACACTAGTATCCTCTGATCGCACTATGGGAATAACACCACAGAATTTTTACATGTTCTTTGTTTTTACAACATTGGCATTATTCTCTGAATTTCATTCCCAGCATGTTCATTCAGTCATGGCTTCTTTTTCACTTTTTCTTACTCTGATAGTTCAGAACTCCAAAAAATACTAGCTTAAAGGGAAAAATAAAAATGATTTTTTTTTCAGATTAAAGATAAGGAACAATTTGGCCAATAAGAAAGAATGTTGTCCTTACTAGAGGAAATGTTTATGCTTGTGTAAAACTACTTGATTTGTCAAAAAGCAAAATCGGGTTCGATGTATTAATCCTGCTAGCATAAATACACTTATATAAAAAATGAATGGGATTGGTACCAGGGCTCTGAATGGCAGTGCTTAGGACAATGAGGAATTTACTTTAGGAAAGCTTGCCTCTCTTTAACTATACTCCCCAAACAGCTGTAGCTGGGGGCTCTTTTTGCCTGTGCCAATATCAGAACTCTGCAAGGCCCAGGGCAGGTTATTTCTGGTAGGGGATTTTAGGATTCGGAACTCTTTGTCAAGCCGCCAGAGCCTGTTTGTTGACCTTCAGGGCACATTGTGCAACCCATCTATTTCCCCAGGCATTTCCTTGACAGACAACAGAATACATGAGTTGTTTTCTTTTAACTCTTTCAAGATGGCAGAAGTTGATGAGCTTTTGTTTTTGAAAGTTTCTTAGAAGTCTTAGAGCCTGTGAAAGGTACTTAAAGTCAAAGATGTCTCCATAGATAGCTATGATCTAAATAAACAAGGCTGTAGTTCTTTGATTGCTACTGAACGTTTCTGGAAATGTGGATTTCCAGCCATTCATATGTTATGAATGCTCCAATTATGTTTTCTGATTCACGAAATTTTTTTTTCCCTGGAATTAAGGTTACTAGTTCAATCCATCTGACACTCCCTTATAATGCCAAAACAGTACTTTTATCTTAGATCTAGATTATTGCATATGCAAGGATGTAATACCATATACCATGTTAGGTAAAATATTAAATACTATGGCTAAAGGTACTGTATATTATTTAGATAACATGTGCCATAATGAAATATAAATATAATATAAATGTATATGTATATATAAAGAGTCAGAGCTATCCAGATACCGAGTTCAGAATTTCATAGGCAACAGTTTTCATAAAGTTTGCACATGCTCAAAGAGTTGCAGGGGACTTTGCTATTTGAGCTCTATTCAAATTTGCTTGATATTCTTATAGCAAAATTGATGAAAGAGGGAATCATATGGAGACACACATTAAGAAAATCCCCCAAAACACAGATACGAACGTATTTCACACGGAGTTAGAAATAATTTTCTTACCTATTTTAGTTGCACTGTAAATATTCTCAATGGGAAAAGCACCTCCTAAACTATAGAGTAGAACCTTCGCAAGTGCTGGGATCAGCTGGGTTGTTGTTACCAAGACATTTACGCAGTTACTCCTAAGATGAGGAGGAAACAGGCATTTTTGTTTTCTAATACTAGATAATATCTAACAGTACAAATTTTAAATTATCCTGCAGTCTTTCAATTCTATAATGAACAGTCCCTGATAACCTACCCTTTCAATATTCAACAGTTGTTTACGGTACCTATCACCTGGTAGGCGCAATGCCAGATGCCAGAAATACATCCCAAAATGAAGGAAGTGAAGGAAAATAAGTTTTCCCTCCTACCCAGATCACAAGCTAGACAGGGAGGGAGACAAGTAAATAGACCCCTGCGAATAAAAAAATGTGTTCTATAAACAAGATCTCCTCAGGCCCCTGTGGAACCTCACAGGATACCTACCTCAGCCAGCGGCAATCATGGAAAGATTACTAAAGGGGGCATGGCTTACCTCTGAGTTTTACAAGTATGCACATCAGCAGTTTTCATAAAATTTGCACATATACAAAGAGTCACAAGGGGCTTTGTTATTTGAGGCAGGTAAGGTAGTTTTTAGGGTGATAGGACTCCATGTCCCAGAGTTTTCAGAGCCTGGGAAAGTAGAGGACACAGGAAGGGAGGAGGGGATGGGATGTGTAAGAGGAGTTTTTAGATTTTGTGCAAGAAACAGCCCAGAAAGTCCCAATCAAGGTACTGACAAATGGTGCATCCTGAAGAAGTAAAAATAGAGAGGATTCTTATTTAGAACGGAAGGGATTGAGTTCCTGAATCTCCTTCTAACAACCAAGGGCAAACTGCATTTAATGGGCCTTGTTTTAATCCATCTACTAAGGCCTTACCCTTTGAGAGTGAGAATCTTCCACTCTGCAACTTACATCTGTTTCTTTCACAGTAGACAGGATGGGGGGTGAGGGTGCAGCCGGGAAGGTGAGATAAAGGAAACACCAAGAGAGGGGAGACTGTTAGCCTGAGTCAGGGAAAAGAATGGACTGTGGTCCTTCCTTCTGGATTACAGGGAAATTGAGCTGTCCCACCTGGAGGGGCTCAAACCACACACCTGAAACTGGGAATCAGAAGGCATATAGCTATGCACCTTTCTCTACTAGATATTTTGTATCATGAGCCTTTAATACATATTTGTAAGGGCTGATACAATATTCTCTAGAATTCTGCAGACTGATTTTCAGAAAACTGGTCTCAAGGGCAACTTAGAAGGACAAGTTGAGTGCTAAATTCTTATAGGTATGTGTATGTTTAGCCCCCAGTACTCTTCATATTATGCTTTATATTCTTTAGACATATCATGTGTAAAGAAGACTACAATTTATTTAAAAACAATTATAAAACCTTTATAATGATAGCCTTTTAAAACATTTTCATTTCTAAATTATCTCCATAGACCAAATGATGAGGTTATCAATTTATATGGGACAAAGAAACAAAGACTTCTAGAGGTAGAAGTTTAATAAGTATCATGAATACAATATTAAATTTTACTAATAAAAAAATAAAAAGCTAGAAAGTGACTTGCCTTTGATCAGACAAAACTTCCCCAAATAATGGCAGACTACTAAGAATAATACACAAACACATTACTGTATTGTGACACAAGTTTCTACATCATACTTCATCAAAATAAGATGTTATTCAATGTCATATATAGATGAGTGTTACAGAATGAAAACACGGTGGAATAAAAGATAGCACGGGCTTTTTAAATTTGGTTCTGAAATCTAATAAATAAATTACAAACATTGCATATATTTATATGCAATTTATAATGCATTGTAATTTTCAATTACAAACATTGCATACATTTATAAATTGCATATATAGACTTGTAAAATGAAGATGAATATAAAGAAGAAAATGAAAAGCACCAATTATTTAACCATCCAGAGATGATAACTGCTGTCCCCATTTTGTGCATTTATTTTCAGATTTTCAGTTTGCATGTAGGTTGTTTTCCCATTAGGATCATACTGTATGTGTAATCTTACATCTTACTCTTTTCATTTGTTTTTATCATGAGCCTACTTATATATGTCATATTGTCCATCATTCTCCCCCTCCAACAAAACATAATGTATGCAAACTACTCTATCTTGTGGCTGCACCACCATTTTTTAAAGTTAAGCTTAGTCACTTAGATGGTTTTGATTTCTCAGTATCATAAACAATGCTATCTTACATATAAACTTTTCCTATGCATATGATTATGTCCTTTGACTACATTCCTAGAAGAGGAATTACAGTCACAGGGTACACACTTTGCTACAGGCTCTGATATATAATTCAGCAGTGTTTGGTGTAAACATCTGCTTTTCTGACAGAGTTTGTGAAATTTACCAATAAGGTAACAGATGTGGATAACTTGGCAACTTTCATGGTACTTAAAACTTCAATGTATAATGATTTATTCCCCTTCATTTCCTTGTCATACATTTATTTATTTAGTTAGTTGGTTATATCACATACCCGTGTGTTTAATAATAATCTATATATAATATACAATGGCTACACATAGATAATGTAATAATGTAACACATACAATGTAATGTAATACCTTTTGGTGTTTAACTATCTAGGAGACCTCTTTAAAAATAATGAAAGCACCTTCTACATTTTACACACGATTTTAGGGGCTGTTGTCCTCACATCCCAGCCTCCTTGCCCTTTGGTCTCCATGTCTCTGTGACTGCACAGAGCTCACAAGGCAGCAAGTCCCATTTTAAAACAGCTTTAATTGTCAGACAATTCTTCCCACATGGAGCCAGAACCTCCCTTCCCCGGCTTCCTACTCGTCGGGACCAACTCTCTCCTTCATAGATGCAGAGAGAAATGTAATTTATTTCCAGCCCAGCATCTCAAGTAGTTGAAATTGGTAACCTTGTTCCATACACGGCTCTTCTTCAGATTAAACTCCTCGGTTCCTCCCTCTGACTGTTCCTTTTCTGTAGTTTCCACAGCCTAAACTCTTCTGGCCACTTTGCTGGACACAAGATGCTACAAATATGTCACAGCCCCTGCTGGAATGAGGTGCCCAGAACTGAGCAAAGTACTCTGTTCTGCTTCCCCAGCCTGACCCAGGAATCTACGGCCCCCTCCCCTCTCCATTTAGAGACTCTGCTATAAATGCAGTGGCTTGTCATGCCACGTGGTTAAAAGCCACGTGAGGGATTTGGGACACACTCGTTTACTTCCATGTTCTGATTAGACTCTCCTTTTACCCTGCTAAGGTTTCTCTGTATCTTGATTCAATCAGTCCAAATATTAGCTCTTCTCTGAATTTTGTGTTACCTACACATTTGCTAAGCATGATTTTATTTATTCATCCAACACAGAAATAAAACTAAGGAATAGGATAGAACAAAGATTCATTCCCACCCTACTAGCTATCATGTTCCGGATTTATATTATTAATTAGCATTTATGGCACATGGTACACAACTAGTTATGTCAATTCAGTTCTATTATCTACACTAACAAGTCAGCATTTCACCGTTTGAACTAAACAACACAAAGGTTACAAGTTTTTCAGGAGCTTTCTCTTGCTTTTTTTTGATGTGTTCAAATTACGTATATTCTCTATAATGGCATAAAAGACTTAAAAACATGCACTTATTGTATAAACAGTATTGTGTTTTTTGCCATCATCTTCTGTACTTTGTCACCAACAGAGTGCTTTTTCTAAATTTGAAAGTCAAATGACATTCCCATGGGGTTTATCAGGGGTCATGAGGAGAGAACGGTAAAGAGATGGATCTCCCAGTTATTCTGAGAAGCAGCAACCCCCATCCTCCATCCCAAAACACACACACACACACACACACACACACACAGACACACACACAGACACACACCACACACACACACACACAGACACACACACACACAGACACACACACACACAGACATACACACACACACACACAGTGAATTTTAGGTCCCTTCAAACTCTAAAACAAATCTGGGAATTAAAACATTTTGATATATGCTATGCTATTAGAACTACATCTTCAATACAATAAATATAGAAACTGCAACAATACCGCTTACCTAGTACTAATAATTGATAAAGATTTAAGTGCATTTGTTAGCCAGGAGTCCGTCAGACCTTCAATCTCAGCCCTCAACTGCAGCCACGCATCTCTCTTGGCAGGGCCAAGAAGTCCTGCAACACAGAAAAGTAGGGCAGTGTCAAGAGATGAACATTTTTCTGGGATGCCTAGTTTGGTCTTCCTTCTGTCTGCTCCAGATGATTTTTATTCCCACCTATATCAAAAAGAGAGAGATTGATATCAACCCTGATCTTCCATTTCAGAATTGATTATCCACTGATTCATTCATTCCACAAACATTTATTGAACAACTTCTGCACATCACATTCTGGGCTAAAAATTAGGGATATAACAGTGAAAGAGTGGGTCCCAGTCTCTGCCCTCACTGATCCTAGAATCCGGCATGGTGGATGCCAATCACCTGAGGAGCTTTGACAACTACTCCAGAAGACTGACAGGATAGGTCTGGAGAAGAAGTAGGGGTCTACCAGCCTAGGGATACAAACCTCAAATATTTTGGTTGTCTGAAAATGTTTAGTTTCTTAATAATCACAACCATTACCACTTGGAAACAGTAATAATGACATTATCGCATACAGCTATAGAGTTTTCTAGAATTTGTTTCTAATACTAGTGCTAAAGCTGTCAGAAATACGTTGTTTTGTACAAAGGAATTAAGAATTTTGTTTAAAATCCTGAAGCCTATGATATAGCTATAGACGATGGTTGAAAACTACATTGATGTTAGGATAAGAAAAGAAGTAGGCATACTAATTTTACTGAAAAACCTGTTGCTTTCATGAGGAAACAAGATCATGTAAATCTATTAAAAAATAAAGTTCCTTAGTTAAATCATATTTCAGAATATTAAGAGTTCATTTATAGGCGGATAACTTTTTTTAAAAAAATAAATTAATTTTTGGCTCTGTTGGGTCTTCGTTGCTGTGCACGGGCTTTTCTCTAGTTGTGGCGAGTGGGGGCTACTGTTTATTGTGGTGAACAGGCTTCTCATTGCGGTGACTTCTCTTGCTGTGGAGCATGGGATCTAGGAGCGAGGGCTTCAGTAGTTGTGGCACGCGGGATTCAGTAGTTGTGGCATGCGAGCTTCAGTAGTTGTGACTTGCGGGCTCTAGATTGTAGGCTCAGTACTTGTGGCGCACGGGCTTAGTTGCTCCATGGCATGTGGGATCTTCCCAGACCAGGGCTCGAAACCATGTCCCCTACATTGGCAGGCGGATTCTTAACCACTACGCCACCAGGAGAGTCCTTGGTGGACAAATTTTTAAACCAAAATTTATAGTTTCTACTGAGCCTCATTTGTCATTATTTCAATAAAGAGATGTTAACATATCACAAAAAATGGATTAATATCTCATTGTTTAAACTTTTTAAGCTATACGATTATTTACTAGTAATCTTGTTAATTTTAAAATAATTTTAATAATACCCTTTAAGAGGGAAATAATGACATGCCTGAATGATAAAAATTAATTCAGATTCCCCAAAGGGATATTTATCTTAAAGTTAAAGTTATTACCCTCAACTGCTTTTAAATAGAATACCTATTTATCTGATTTTACAGAAGTGTCTTGTATAGAGTGTTAGAGTGAACTAGGAAACCTAAGTTGCCTGCCTAAACGCATGGGCAGGTTAGTAGCCTGCAGGAGACTATTTCTCATTTGGAAATAAAGATCTTCCATATCTAAGCTCCGGTTTGGTTCTAACATTATTACTGTCTATGGTTCTACATGTTTTGGTTCTCTTGTAGTTACTGAACATCTATTGAGCATCTATTATGTGCTTCAAGCTAGCTAGGCACTGGGATACAAGGCCAATAGACACACAGCCAACCTTAAGATGTGTATGGTGTAGTATATACCTTATAGATGAAAACTTTATTTACTATATTGTATTCTATGACATATATGTAAATATACACATGTATAGCATGCAAAATATATATTTAGCTGTCTTATTTCAATTTTAGATTCTGGTTTATACTCCTCAACCATCCCTCTTTTCTTTAAAAAGAGAAACAAACAAAAAGCCCTGAGAGAAGAATGTTAAGTGACCTCATAACTAATCCTACGATCTTGTTGCCCTAAAACTGATCCTAATAATAAAGACGATCAAGGTTTATTGTGCCAAGAAGCACATCCAGGATCTAAGTTTTGATTTCACAGGTTTTGATATCACCTGTAATATATGAATGAGTACAAAATGGTTTAGATACTACCTACAGAGTATTTGAATTTATAAAAACCATGATATAGTTAACACTATACATGGCAAAGATATACTGTCAGATAATATGCAGTTTTTGACAGGATAAAGTTAACTTGTTGAAGTCTTCAAAATGACATAAAGCACAGTTTGCATTTATTTTTGATAGCATTCCAGAAAGGTAATGATTGCTAACAACTCTGCTTCACTGACTAGGGCTCTTATGTTTAGACAGATCTTCTTTCCACAGCCTGTATCAGTTCCTTTGTCTGGTTTTCACTGAGAGCGTCCCAGCTGAGGAAGGGCAAAATAAATGTCCTGCTATTAATCTTTTTTTAAAAATTTAATTTATTTTTTTATACAGCAGGTTCTTATTAGTTATCCATTTTATACACATCAGTGCATACATGTCAATCCCAATCTCCCAATTCATCCCCCCCGCCCTGCTTTCCCCCCCTGGTGTCCATACGTTTGTTCTCTACATCTGTGTCTCTATTTCTGCCCTGCAATTAATCTTGACCAAACATCTGGGCACAAAGAATTCCCAATTCCTTTGACAGTGCTGCACGTTTTATTTTGCAGTTAGATTTTTTTTCCCCCACTAACTCTAAGAAATTAAAATTTCTGGCTCACTGTCGTCCAGCATGAGCTCTTGGTAATTTATCTTACAGAAGGATAGTCCCTAATATGAAACTTGAAACTACAGTTTAAATTGTACCTCTATCTGCAGTACCTTTATTAAATTGTAAAAGCCACACATACCTCCCACATTGTTCTTGTAGGTGTTGTATAATTCTTTTACTCTTCTGTAACGAAAAGCCAACTTCCTCATCCAGTCAACCCCTCCTCTTACACCTGTTGGCAAACAAAGGTTTGCACTACTTGCAGCTGCATGGAAGCCATCAGTTGCAAAACTGTAGGTACTGCAACACCCAAAATACATTAAAAAGAAATAAAAGAAATAATTACATGTGCAAAACTTCACAGCTGAATTTCTGTAGGAAAGAGCATACTGAAAGGCATGGCTTACCTTAAGTCTTGCCCATTATCATCAGAGGAAACATCATCTATGTGAACTTGATCACACTCCTGTTAAAAACATTGGAAGAGTCGTTTTTCAAAGGATGCTTGTCACCATGTTTGAAGCTTTTTCCATCTTTCCACCTGCTCAGCCCATGGCCAGAAGAGGGCAGCATTTGCCCACCCATCCCGCCCTCTCATGCTGGGAAATGGCACCGTTTCTACTCTGTAAGATCTAAATCCAGAAGAGGACCTTAAAAGGGGCCTGAAAACATATGGCATGTGAGTTTCTTCAGAGCAAATACAAAAATAATGTTAATCTTAAAATTATTGATAAGGAATTCTCTTGAATCTTTACAATAATCACTGGTGATCACTTTCGGCCATTTCCGTTAAGCATACTTAAGTATGAAAGCAAAGCTAATCTGAAGATACTCAAAACTTGTTTGGGCTGAACACCTCAGTGGTTACTATTATTTATTATCTTTGGAGCAGCAACAGAGGGGCTTGATGATTATGGTGTTCTGTTAAATTTCTATGACTTCCTTTTTGCTGGGCCAGTGACACCATGAAAAGAATCATGCTAATGTTGTTTTAAAAGTCCTGGTCTTTCAACCAGCAAAAAGCTAATAACTATAGAAGCTGACACTTTTTGTGGTTGTTTTAAGTCTTTCAACTGAAAAGAATACTGAAAGTAAAAGGGAGTAATGAAGATTTACCAACTCCAATGTGCTACAAATTCAAAGGAAAATAAACTTTAGGTACATACACCCACATACTTGACCTAAGGTATAGTGTACTCAGAACAAATGGTAACTTTTCTAGAAAAGAATTCATTTCTTCTTTGCTGTTCTAAGAGTCCTTTTCTATCTTCAAATAATCGGCATAGTTCCAGTGAAATAGTACATGATGTGAAGGTGGAATTTCGGTAGGGCGTTTCAATAACTAGTTTACTAACCTCAGAGTAAATATGGTTTAGCCCTTTGGGCCTCATTTTTTCCCCTCAGATAATTACAGTCAAACTCACAGAGTCTGATTATATATATTAAGTGTTCATCATTCAAAATCAATTCTGAAAAATCATTAAATTTGAAAATAAGATGCCATACTAAAGACTTTTCAGCTACTATTTATAATCATTATAGGACTTGGAAGTATCTGATGGTGAAATATTTAATATTTTATCTCTAGCTTTCCACACTGAGTATATTAGATCTTGTTGCAGTCTGAGGATAAATTAGTTGGCTCAGGTTTCTTTTAAAATATAAAACTTAGTGAGTAGCTCAATCAATACAATTTTAGTACATAACTTGAAAATCCAGGTAAACTAATTTTAAAGGTTCATATTATGTACATAAATTATAGGTTTAGTAATTTTTGAATAAATATATTCGTAAGTAAGGAAGGGCCTCAAAAAGTTCATCTGACTGGAAGCTCCCTGAGGGGGGTGTTTGGGTCTCCCAGATATGCTATACCCACACTTAAGGCACTCTCTGGCAAGAAGTAATCACTCAACACTTATTTGTTTGAATGAATGGCAGAACTCTAAACAAATGTAGTTTATGACAGAATTACCACAATCATTTAAATTTTCTAACATAAAGTTAGGTGATAAAAATAACAATATTCTAGATGGTAAGGACTGTAAGAAGATATTTATATTAAGATTGGAGGGGAAGGCAAGAGAACAGAGTACGGGCTGAGGCTACAGGAGAGGCATTTAGAGAGGTTCTTCCCCATTTTGACTGAGTGTTTGTTGAAAGGAGCACAGCCCAAACTTTAACCAAAGAAGGTATCATGCTTCCAGAAAATTCTCAGGGAAAAGTACTGCAGGCAACCGTAGTAGCTCTTGGATTGGGTTCTAAAGGAAAGGGTGAAGAGATTTAACTAGTTAGTATGAAAGTTGAAAATAAAAGTTCTTCCAGAATACTGAGGCAGCAAAGTAGTTCTCGAAGACAAGGATTATTTCTTGAGTTGGTGACGATCTTGATAAGGATGAAGACCAAATTAAACCACTATTGAAACAGAATCATGCGAAGCTGCTGATTCCACTGAGGTTCTGAAATCTTTTATCATGTAAACAATTTCCATAATTTTATAATAAACTAATGATATTAAAAAAGGGGGATCTTATGAATTACAAGTCATTTCTATATTTAATATCCTCCCATCTAATTTTTATAGAAATTCCTCTGACATTTCAAGTATTAACTCATATGATTAATTTGTACATTTTGCCCCCAAATTTACTTTTTACTCCTGAGGACATCAGTATATCAAACTTATTGGACCGTGAGTTCCATATTTGAAGTTATATTTGAGGTTTTTCCAAATGGAACTTCTCTTTAAATTTATGCCTAGTTAACTATGCTTGTTGACTCTGGACCATTGCCCAAGGATTACAGTCCAGTGAAAGAAACCTGAACTTCAATCACTTACATTTTTAGAAAAATCTAAATAATTGTTCTTCAATTAGTGTTCACTCAGAGGAACTTTATAAGAAACATTTTGACAAAACACAAAATAGTAAAAACAGTGTCATGCTTTGGCTTTAACAAACTTCAGTGAAAGAACTCAAACATTTGGAATAATTCTGGCACTAATCATAAATTCTTTAATTTTGTCTTATAAGGTGACCGCAAAGTTGTCACTGATCTGTATCAGTTATAATCCACAGCAGTCTTCTCTCACTTTTGTTAGCCCAAACTCCCTGGTGCCTTCTCTTCTGGAAGTTATTTTAACTGAAATAATATTTTATTTAAACAGAGAGTATTCACTTCTTAGGGACAGTGGTGTGAGCATTTGCCTTCTCTGCAGTTGGACAGGATGTAGTGAAGTATCTATTAAGAGGATTTAAATTTGTATCTTTTAAGGAATTATGTGTGAGCAGCTGCTACTACATATGTTGCAGTATCTATTGAAGGATTTGAGTCTCAAATTAGATTTTTAGGTTAAGAAAAGGAACCCTGAGAGATTAAATACACAAGGGGAAATCACATAATAGGCTAATGATGAAGTTATTCTCCTGAGGAATTCTCTTTGTCAGTAGAAGCAGACATAGCTTAATACCAGTTACGAAGCTCATGACAATCTTTGCTTATAAGAGGTTTACTGAAATAAAAAACTGGGAGAAAGTAAAGCTTCAAAATCAGATACAGAAGTATAGTGGATATGTATGTAACTGTACTGAATGATCTTGAAAGCTATTGTTTAGATTTTATTCGTTTTACTGTTTGTTTATCTCACCTAAGTTAGTTATAAACCTCTGAGTTTCCTTGGGCACCTGGATGTGTGTGCACATGGGTATGTGCACATCTGAGAACTCAGCTTCTATGCAGAGACCAAATCATTTCATTGATCTAGTACATTATTGTTGGATACTAAGTTTTAGTGTTTGAGTAAAATGGAATTTTTATCACATTCTAAAGCACAACTAAAAAGCTATAAACATAGACGAGAAAGTCAATACCAATATTTTCTCAGTTACTATTTCTACCTGAGATCCTGTTGGGTATTTGAAAGATATATTTTATATAGTATCAAATCCAAAATAAAAATTCTTAAAGCACCATAGCTGACCACATGTTTCTGATATGCCAATATTCACGTCAAACTTGCTAAAGGTATATTCAAATTCATCATCATCAATATAAAGTTATATTCAAATTCATCATATGTTCTCACTTTAGTGTTCTGTTAGAAGTTGGATGGTAAATTTATTCCATCTGGCTTCTAATGTGCCACTAAGAACCTAGAGTCATTTATTTCATTTATTTCTAGTAAAAATAATAAATGAAATGAAATAAAACTGTAAAACTTGGATAAAACCATATCAAACTTCTTTTTTGTGTGTTTTACAGGCTTGAGAGGAGTAATAATCTTAGAATTCTTTTTAGAATGAGACTCGTCCATTTTACCCAACAGAAAAATCAACCTAAAAAGTTATCACCATATATGTATAAAAAATTCAAGTTCCCAAAAGATTAAAGTGTGTTTCCTATTATTGTGTATATATAAAATAATTCTATACAGTAGACAGTAATAAGTAGTAAGATTAATTTAAATCAGGTTTTAGAGAGGTGATTATTACTTCTTATTATCTAAAACTGGAAGACTTGCCCAAGAATACTGATCTTTCATAGTGTCTCTTGAAGAAAAAAATAAAACCTCTTTAAACAGAATTTAAATTTTATTATCCAGTAAAAACAGTGACTCACTGCAGAGAGAACAAGAAAGAAAATGCGATTACACAGGTTTCCAACACATATGTTTATGGGATATACTGAACAACACATCTTTTACTCATGCCTCAGATGTAACTAAAACTGGGTTTAAGACCTTGTCAATTGAAAAAAAAACTTATTCAAAGCACTAACTTGGCTTACTTTCCTTGCACACGTCTGTTAATTTCAGCATAGTATGGGGACAGGGTATGTGTTCTGGAGACAGACAAACTCCAGAGTTTCAAATTCCAGTTCTATCAGTTAGCAGGTAGCCTTAGACATGATTTTTATGCTGGTGAGCCCTACAGTTTCTTCTCTACAACAATAATGTGATAAACATATTTATTCCAAAAGTTTGTTAATTAATTAATGGAAAGCCCAATATAAAATGTCAAACACAAGGAGCAGATTCAGTAATAATAATCCCCATCTTCACTCATAATGTGATTATAGATAAACACTTTAATTTCATTGTGAAATCATGGGATAAAAAATCAATTGGAATGGGTCATTTAAAAAAAGAAAGAGAAATCTATTTCAGCATAGTTGTTCTTGACAGAGAGAAACTTCTGTCCAGTGCCCAAGTTACTCGGTTATTTCAGATTTTATCATCTGAATGCCTAATAACTCAGATCGTTAGCACTCCTATTATATACCTTATTACAGTACTTATTTAGCTATCCTGAGGCTATTTTTTCTTGGGTTCTTTTAGTTTGTTGTTTTTGCTTTCTCTTCATTTGAGGTTGGAAATGGAAAGATGAATTAAGGAAAAAAGAGAAAATAAGTGCAATCAAACCAGTCAGAAGTGCTATGTAAATAGCTCTTGCACGGTTTTATCCAGAAGGGGAAGAAATAGGGAATGATAATGTCTAGAATTAGGTTTCAGATTATCTATATTTACAAAACAGAAGTAGATTCACGGATGTAGAGAACAAACTTACGGTTACCAGAGGATAAGGGCGGGGAGGGATAAACTGGGAGATTGGGACTGACATATACACACTACTATGTATAAAATAGATAACTAATAAGAACCTGCTGTATAGCACAGGGAACTCTACTCAATACTCTGTAATGACCTATATGGAAAAGAATCTAAAAAAGATTATAACTGACCACCTTGGTGTACACCTGAAACTAACACAACATTGTAAATCAACTATACGCCAATAAAAAAATTTTAAAAATTAATGATCCACGCTAGAACCAGGAACAGTATCTGTGACTAACTACTGTGCAGTGATTAACCTAAATTGCATCCTTGTTAGTAACCTGGAAAAGCTAATGCTGATACAAAGATGGAATGAATTGTGGCTGAGACACCAAAAAGACCAGGAGTAGTGGACAGGGGTGTATGGTATGAGACATCAAAGCAGACCTTTTTGGAGACACTTTTTGTTCTAAATATGCACCAGTAAATATGTATCATTCATTAATACAATTTCTCTTTTGTTTATATTTGCATATACAATTTCTTCCCTTGACAGGAACTTTACTGTTCTCTTGAGCTAAATTTCTATCTTTCTGGTTTTCTTGAGGTTATCTGCATATATAGAAACCATATAAGAGTTTTAATAGTTTGATACAACTATTCTTAGCTCTGTAAATTCTTACCTCTAAATCATTAAAAAATAAATGTGTATCAGCAAGATTAAAAATCATCTCCTCCATTCGGAGTCCAAGGGTTACAGCCATGGGGGGATCCTGAAAAGGAAATGCACATATAATGAAGTATATTTTCAGTAACCACAGTTATTATTAAAATTATCTTAAGTGCATATGCCTGTAGGGGGTAAGGAGGCGGAGACTGTTTGGGTTTTTTTTTTTTTTTTTTTTTGCGGTACGCAGGCCTCTCACTGTTGTGGCCTCTCCCATTGCGGAGCACAGGTTCCGGACGCACAGGCTCTGCGGTCATGGCTCACGGGCCCAGCCGCTCAGCGGCATGCGGGATCTTCCCGGACCGGGGCACGAACCTGTGTCCCCTGCATCGGCAGGTGGACTCTCAACCACTGCACCACCAGGCAAGCCCTGTTTGGGTTTTTAACCTAAGATGCAAAAGATTTCCCAATTATCAGAAACGGTGCCTTTCTAAAGGGTTATCTACAACATATTAAATATACTGCTACATCTGTGAATTTACAGAACTTTATATGCACAGAAAAATGACTTAGATACATTTTCACATAAAGCTATACATTCATGAGAGGAGGAGGAAGGAAGCAAGCTAGTTCACAGGACCCAGTTTACATATACTCCATGGAAAGTCCTTTGGAGAAAGGTACTTGGATGGGACACTGAAGAATGGAGCAGATCTGTTACAAAGAGAAAAGGACGTCCTTTTAAGAATGACAACAAATAAGTAGAAAAGAGAGAAAAGCAGGTCTATTGGATGTTTGTAGGACGAGAGCAGACGATATCGTCTGGAGGTGGGATAGAAAGAGCTGGCAGAGCAGCTCTAACTTCATTATTAATTGTATTTTGATCAACAGGCAATATTTATCTGAATATGTGTAGAGTCTGATCTAACCTGCATTTGACTAGGGATGAAGAGGGAAGGGTGGAGTATGGCTAAAGGAACATTAATTGAGTAAATATAATATAGAAATGTATAAAAATAAAATATATACATCTAGAAGTCTAATGAAAGTAAGGGGATTAGTAAAAAGTCAAAGTGACTTAATTTTTCTTTATAGAAACTAAGAGGTTACACAGCAGCAAGGAGTTGAGAATGAAGACCAGAGTTGGTACTTTATCACAGTTAATTACAGTTGAAAGCCTGGAAGAGAGAGGTGTAAGACTTTATTTTTAAAAGTAAGACCTTTATTTTAGGGCTAGGGAAATAAGTCATGCACAAACCTTGTGTTTAAAATGATCAGAGTTGGAATATCTCTAAAGGAGAACAGCTCTGGATGTGACTCTGGAGATGAGAAAAGAGGAAACCTGGAAGGGACAAATCCTCAGAATTTGAGACCAGAATGGGTGTTGGCAGGGAGAAGAAAATGGTTTCAAATAAGGCTGACAGATCTAGACGGATACTATTGGTTTTGGCTGAGAAGTTATTTTGGAAGACCATAGAGGGTGATTTGGGTTGAGTGGCTGGGCCAGGAGCCAGACTGTAGGGATGTGAGGAGAGAGAACCAAACTTGTGTTTTCAATGTTCTAATAAATGGCGTTTCAAGAAATGTATTTAAACTTGGGGAAACGTAATGCTAACGTTACTTCAATTTATGATGAGAATATGCAACCCAGGTCAGGTCAAGCAGTATTCATAAACACCCCCTAACTTCCTCGACTTTGCAAGAAGAAGACCCTCTTTATGCCACACCTATACTTCAACAACCAATTTTTTCCCTCTGTACTTCCATAATGCTTTGAGGGGGGAAACCTTAGAGTGTAACCATGTTTGAAGTGAATGTCAGCCTCTTATTCTGTAGTGATGAAAACCTACAGAATAGGAACTGAGTGCTGAGAAGGAGAGAGAGGAGAAGGTCACAGAGATGTTGAGCAAAGCTAAGACTTGATGTGGGAGAAGATGAGAGGACAATCATAGTATGTTGGGTGTCAACATAATTTTCCAACTGTTTACGTCTCTTTCTTGGAGATTTCTGTGGATTTCATAGCTAGACGTTCTCTCTTCTCAAAAACAGAGACTCATGGTTCACATATTTTTTAAATTTTTATTATTTATTTTTTCTGCAGTATGCGGGCCTCTCACTGCTGTGGCCTCTCCCGCTGCGGAGCACAGGCTCCGGACGCGCAGGCTCAGCGGCCATGGCTCACGGGCCCAGCTGCTCCACGGCATGTAGGATCTTCCCGGACCGGGGCACGAACCCGTGTCCCCTGCATCGGCAGGCGGACTCTCAACCACTGCGCCACCAGGAAGCCCTGGTTCACATATTTGATGGCATCTCGGTGTTATGTCCTCCAGTCAGTATGACTCTATGCTAGATTCATCTGTATTCCAGTGACAGGATCATTTGGAGCAACATACCCAAAGACCAAATAAATTCCATTTTATCCAACAAGTATTCATTCAAGAATGAAAACAAAAATATGAAGTGCCCATTGTGTGTCTCAAGGAGCTTCAAAACTCAGAGGGATCTCTTGCTCTGTTTCCTTCAAATATAAAATTCTTTTTTCTTATTTCTTTTTGTTGTTGTTTATGTTTTTGTTGCTGTTGCTGAAAGAAAATCTCTGGAGGTAAAAAAATTTAAAAATATACATGTGTCTTCTTCCTGTAAAAAATTCCTATTTCTAGACTCCCTCTCTCTTTGTTATGGGGGTGGGGGGTTTGAATAGGCTGAGGACACAGAAAACTTGTAAATATTCCATCTAGTCATGGAACCATGAACAAAAAGCCTACAGAAATATCAGGAAAAATCAAATGTAATTATAGCATGAAAACATATAATTCCATTAGTGATGCTCTATGCTTTTGAGGAATGTTCACTGATGCAAGACAATAAAACTGAGCTCCACAGGACTCTGTTATGTTTCTGATGATTACTGCCCTAAAGATATATATTTCAGATGGGGGTTCAGAAATGTCTTCTATAAAAGGTTTTCCTTCTTGAGACTAGATTGGTTAAAGTCTTATCGTATGATATGCCAATTTTTCTTTTTCAAGTTTTAGATAAAATTCTTCAATTTGTTATGTTCAATGCCTCATATTCTTTGCATTTACAGATCAGATTTACGGGGATGGGAGAAAACGTACTATTTCTTTTTGATTGTTACTTTCACCGATGCCACGCTTCTGTAGCACGTAACTCTCTATGCTACCTAAGCAGTGATAGGAAAAACCATGAAGAATGCATTTTGTGCATCTGAGAGGCACACAAACAAACATAATTTTTAGAAAATCAACAAGAATTCTCTAACAAAGAAGCATAGCGTATGACATGATGAAAACTGTTTTTGAGCACCCCACTGGAACGCAACCCCACGGCAAAGGAAGGGGCAGTTATCTGTTTCTCTAGCTCCGGCGATTCCACATCACACAGGCTCCCAGAGCCAGGACTTAGTAAGCATTTTGGCAAAACTTCATTGGTTAACCGGGGAAGTTTCAGTTTGAGGTTTGCCTGAGTGTGAACTGGCTGTATTTTGCTAAGGCCTGTTGAAAGGGAGGTGTTTTGTCACCTATGCCGAAGGCTTGACACAGAACGGCTAGGAAGAGCCACGCCACAAGCCAAGGAAAGCTGTGCTTGTAAGAGGTGCTGATCTTGTTTCTAAGAGAACATCAGGTGAGGGCTTACTTTCAAATATCTGGTTTTACTTTTTTTTTCTTTTTCCAGTTTACTAAGTCACTGGGATAGCTAATTCTAAGTAAGCAAGATTCCAGCACCCCATTTTCCAGCTAAAGAACCCCCAGACGTAGGAATCCAAGAAAGATGGGCAGGAAGTTGGTGGGTGTCGCTGTCATGTGGGACACCCTCTCCCTTGCAGAGCACTGGGCAGGAGCTGCCGCAGCCTGCAATCCCACGGCTTTATCAGGCATTTGAGAATTAAACATACTTCTGGATTGAAGCCAACTTTTATACAGAGATGTTTGCTCGTTTTCATTAGATGTTTGTAGAATTATGGGCACCTTATGAATCAAGGGTTACTGCCTTTCCTCAGTTTAACTGTAGTGAGTGTTGAGTTTAGGGTCTGCAATGAAGTGACAGTGAAAACTTGGATAGAGGGGAAAAGTGGGATAATAAAGTGAGTAACAGGGTTTTGTGGTAGCTCTGATACGTATTATACATGCATAACAGTTCCAATCGGTTCAAAGTGTCTACAGCAGAGTTTCCTATGGGGCAAACTGAACCTCTGCCAATTTAAATTGACTCTGTGTAGCGTTCTACGAAAATACTGAAACGATTCCCAAGACATTTGTTGGACAGAGAGAGACAGACAAGAGATATAGAGACAGAAACAGAGACAGAGGGGAGATGAAGAAAATGAGTAGCTCTTGGCCCTTAACTGTGTGCTTTTCAGCCGGATGTGATCAGTGTATAACCAAGTCAGGATCAAGGACAGCACTTCTCTATATCAAAATACTAACGCCTATTAGCCGTGTAAGCGCAGAGCGTAAATTGGAGCCAGACAGTCTGTCTATGGGCCTCTGCCCTGCACTGGGCCATCAGCTGGAATTCCTCCTCTAGGGACACACTGTAAAAATATTTCAGGAGAGGCAGCAATTATGTATTTTTAAAGAAATGGGGGACTTTTTTTTAAGAACTCAAGCTCTTGGAACAGTTACTCCCTTGGGACCTGAATCATATTTGTGGACACGTGCACACAGAGGCAGAAGATGTGCAAATTCATTACAGGAAAAGAAAGACAAACTAGCTCCACGAACCAAGGTGGAAATAGCTAGTGGGTTTGTTAGAATACCTAAACTCTTTTAATCAGTGACAAGAAATGCCATGACATTCAGTCATGACTCAGAAGGGAAATTTTACAATTAAGTTGTTTGTCTGTAATGGACAGGCAGTGGGCTTAAGCGTTCTCAGGGGGAACTGGAGAAGGGTTTTGGGAACTTTCATGTATTTATTGAGTGTCTACTATGTGTCAGACATGATCAAATTCTGGGCAGAGAGCAGAAAATTAAATAAGCAAACTCCCTGCCCTTATGGGGTTTATACTATTACTGGATGGGCCCTCTGGTGAATACATGGACAAAAACCAAGGAAGTATGTAGTATTCTAGGTGGTGAAAAAAAATCAGTCAGCAGACACAGAAGGCTATGGGGATGGGTGGTGATGGCTTATTGAAAGGAAGTGAAGGGAAAGCCTTTCTTAGGAGGTGATAGTGGAGGATAAGAGACCTGAGAAAAGGGAGGGGACTAGCCATGCACAGCCATGGCGATAGGGAACATACACAGAGGCGACAGTGAGAAAAATGTGTACGGGAGAGTGTGAGGCACAGTGACCCACGTGAGAGACGTGAAATGGACCAAGGATTTTAAGAAAGAGGGAGTGATTAACTGGGTCAAATACAAGTGAGAGAGACACCAGGAAGATAAACCATGAATTTGGCAAGAAGGTCATTTCTCAGACTTGAAGAGAGTTGTAGGACTGGCAAGTGAGGGAAGAGCAGAGAAAGAGAGCAGTGACTGGAAAACGGCTCAAGAGGCTTTTCTGGTGATGGGACTATTACGATATGTAAAAGAGTGATGGGAATAATCCAAAAAAGTGGGACACTGGGGATTCAGGCATGAAAGAGGTCTTTTTGGGAGGAGATTCACTGGGTAAGTGAGAGGGCCTGGATCCAGGGCATGAATGGGGGTGCAGAGAGCAGGCAGAGAATACGGTTATGGTGCAAAGATAAAGTGATTCTTCCAGTTTGCTTTTTTTTTTTTTCCCTTAAAGTGATGGAGGAAGAGTTTTGTGCAGAATTGAGAGGGGGCTTTGAAGGGCTGAGGGGAGAGAAGGTTTGAAATAATCAGCTGGAAGAGTTAGCCCAGGTGTGCTGGGACCCACTTGAGATTTGTGGCCACGTTCAGCTGTTGAGGTACAGGTAGAGTGTTGGACAGGGTTTTTTTGATTTGTTTTGTTTTTTTCAAGGTGAGCCTGACGGAGAAAAAGAGGCATAAAGATGATGAGGCTTTATGCAAAAGCGGGGTGATAGCATCATCCGGGGCTGGGATGATGACGTCTGAGGCAGAGGCTCCTGAACTTGACAACATATGAGAAGCACCTGGGGAGCTTTGAAAAATCCTGCTGCCCAGGCCACACCCTGTACCAATTAAGTCAGGTATTCTCTGAGGTGGGACTCATGCACCAGTAATTTCAAAGCTCTCCAGTGATTCTAATGTACACAAGACCGAGAATCAGTGATTAAGATCTTTCTACCCAAAGTGTGGCTCACAGACCAGCAGCACTGAGTTAGGAGCTTGTTAGAAAGGCAGATCACAGACCCTACCCTGGAGATCTACTGAAGCAGAATATACAGCTTAACAAGATTGCCTGGTGACTCATACGCATGTTAATATTTATAAAGCACTGGTCTAAGAGCTCTCCTGAAGGTCTGGGATGGTTAGGGAACACCAGAGCTGGCATGGCCTTCTGGTTTCCCAGGAGTTAAGCCTCTGAGATGCTTCCAAAAGACTCTTATGACCTGAATCAGTCTGATTGCTGAGTAGCATGGTGACTCGTATAATTTCTTGGGAATTAGGCTTCCCTGGAAATAGCTTACAGTTATGAGTAAGAGTGAATTGCCCCACCTTCACCTCCATAAAGATCATCTGTGGACTTAACTTCAAGGACCAGAGGAACCATGGTGCCTCTTTTCTTAGTCATGTAGCCAACGACCTTCTAGGGAGCAGGTAAAGGTGTAAAACTAGTTAATTTTTCCTCTGGATTAAAAGGATTTGTTCAAAATCCAAGTATTTGATGTAAGCATCATATTTGTAACTGAACAGTAGTCAAATTAAGTAATCAGAAGTCATGAAGGGGACATCACACAGCTTACCTACCACTACCGGCTTCTACTGTTTTGATCAGTAGAAAATCCAATGAATAATGCTCACCACATTTATTAAACTAATAACAGATTAAATATACTTCAAGGGGAATTACAGCAATAGTAATATGCTACAACTATAGTTGCTATGCTATACTACTGCTATCATAGAGATTATGGACGGATGGAACTTGCTTCCAGCCCATAATATATCATAAATACTTTTAAAAATAAAAAATAGTAAAGTATCATATTTATATTATACAATATATAATAGTATAGCATAGCAACCAGATGGAAAGGGAGAAGAAAAGAGAATGGTGAGAATGACCATGGAAGGATGAGCTAGAAAGCATAGGACTGAGAGAAAAGTGACAGAGATGGCAAATGAACCCACCAAACTGAGGCCTCAGGACTTGGAGAAAGGTGGGTGGTATATTAGAGGAAGACTGTAGAAAAGATAAGTGAGACATGAATTTCGAAAAAGGCAAGTTAATGATGAGTTATGGAAGTTTAAGGCAATTACAATAATGTAATCTGCCTCCCTCCAACACCCAAGATGTGAGATGGAATGCTTTTTTAAAATTTATTTATTTTTTTGTTGTTGTTGAGGTATAGGTGTTTTACAATATTGTGTTAGTTTCTACTGTACAGCGAAGTGGAGTTCCCTGTGCTATACAGCAGGTTCTTATTAGTTCTCTATTTTATGCACATCAGTGTATACATGTCAATCCCAATCGCCCAATTCATCCAACCCCACCCCCACCCCCTACAACCCCTTTGGTGTCCATACGTTTGTTCTCTAAATCTGTGTCTCTATTTCTGCCTTGCAAACTGGTTAATCTGTACCATTTTTCTAGATTCCACATGTATGTGGTAATATACGATATTTATTTTTCTCTTTCTGACTTACTAGAGACTGTCATACAGAGTGAGATTGAATGTTCATAAGCGAAGATCATAAACGGAGATTGAAACTTCAGGGAGGTTATAAAAGGTGCCTCCAGAAGTTTGTGCTTTTAAGAAATGAATAACCACTTATCTTTCTTGTGTATTAATTTCAAGTTTCACTGTCTCTCAAACTCCCTATGAGAGTTTGAGAAGTGTCACTGTCTTTGATTTAGCTTTACTTTTACATACATATGTACAAGTGACCCTTGAACAACATAGGTTTGAACCTTGTTGGTCCATTTATATGCGGAATTTTTTTTCAATAAATATGCTGGAACATTTTTTGGAGCTTTGCAATCATTTGAAAAAAACTCCCAGACCAACCACATAGCCTAGAAATATTGAAAAAAAATTAAATTAGGTATATCATGAATGCATAAAATATATAGAGATACTAGTCTATTTTATCATTTAATACCATAAGATACACACAAATCTATTAAAAAGTTAAAATTGATCAAAACTTATGCACACACAGACTGTTCAGGGCACTGTTCACAGTCAAGAGAAATGTATACAAACAGGATTAAATGCAGGATTAAATCATAACTGAAAAAATTAACTGTAGTCCATATTGTACTACTGTAGGAATTTCCTAGCCACCTCCTGTTGCTATTTCAGTGAGCTCAAGTGTTACAAGTATCCGCTTAAATGCCAAGCGAGGCTAATCAACTCCTTGTGAGCAGTTCATTTCTCCAGTAAATTGCACATTGCAGTAAAAAGTGATCTCTTGCAGCTCTCGCGTATTTTGCATTGTTTACTGCAATACCATAAACCTTAAATAACACCAGGGGACCCATACGAGTGCCCCTAGTGATGCTAGAAGTGCTCCCAAGAAGCAGAGAAAACCATGACATGACAAAAAAAAATTTAATTACTTGATATGTACCATAGCTTAAATTCTTCAGCTGTGGTTGCTCTCCATCTCAAGATAAGTAAATCCAGCATAAAGACCATTGTAAAGAAGAAAAGGAGATTCATGAAGCCATCGCTGCAGTTACACCAGCAGGCTCGAAACCTTGCTCTTTTTCAGAAATACCTTTTTATCTCACGTGGAAAATCCAGCTTTGATGTGGGTTCAGGATTACTACAAGAAAGGCATACGTGTAGATTCTAATATGATTGGAGAAAAAGTGAAGTCATTAAATGACAACTTAAAGCAAAAGGAAGGTGGAGGAGCTAAAGCTGGAGAAATTAATGTCAGCAAAGATGGTCTGATAATTTACGAAAGAGGTTTGGCTTAAAAAATGTCATGATAACAGGAGAAGAAGCTTCACACACCAAGAGGCAGCAGATGTGTTCCCGGACACCATTAAGAAAATCATTGGGGAGAAGGAATATCTGCTGAACAGGTTTTTACTGCAGATGAAACTGCCCTATTCTGGAAAAACAAATGTCACCAAGGACATTTGTTAATAAGGAAGAGAAGCTAGCAGCAGGATTTAAGGCAGGAAGGGACAGTCTAATACTACCGTTTTGTGCAAATGCAGTCGGGTTTATGATCCGGATCGCCCTTATATATAAAGCTGCTAACCCCAAGCCTTGAAGGGAAAGGATAAACACCAGCTGCCAGTCTTCTGATTGTACAAAAAGGAGGCCTGACAACGAGAACACTTTTTCTGGATTGGTTCTATTGAGGCTTTGTCCCTGAAGTCAGGAAGTACCTTGTTAGTAAGGGAATGCCTTTAAAAGTCCTTTTGATATTGGACTACGACCCTGGCTACCCAGAACCCCATGAGTTCAACACTGAAGGCACTGTAAAGTGGTCTACTTGCCCCCAAACACAACATCTCTAATTCAGTCTCCAGAACGGGGGGCGGTCATAGGCCCTTTAAGGCTCATTATATATGGTACTCTACGGAAAGGATTGTCAATGCTATGGAAGAGAACCTCAACAGAGAACATCATGAATGTCTGAAAGGATTATGCCACTGAAAATGCCATCACTGGTATAGAAAAAGCCCTGAAAGCCATCAAGCCAGAAACAATAAATGCTTGCTGGAGAAACTTGTGTCCAGATGTTGTGCATGACGTCACAGGATTTACGACAGAGCCAATCAAGAAAATCACGAAAGAGATGGTGGATACGGCAAAGAGAGGTGAGGGCGAAGGGTTTCAAGATAGAGATCTTGGAGAAATTCAAGAGCTAACAGACACCACACCAGAAAAATTAACAGGGGACAAACTGATGGAGATGAGTGCATCTGAACCAGTGCCAGACAACGAGGAAGAAGACTTAGAAGAAGCAGCGCCAGGAAACAAAATGACATTAGGCAGTCTGGCAGAAGGTTCTGATTATTCAAAACTGCTTTTGATCTCTTTTAAGACATGGACCCTTCTATGATATGGGCGCTGAAACTAAAGCAAACGATGGAAAGATTGGTACCATATAGAAACATTTTTAGAAAAACGAAAAAGCAAAAAAAGTCAGACAGAAATTGCGCTGTATTTCCATAACGTTACACTGAGTGTGCCTGCCTCTCCTGCTTCCCCTTCCACCTCCACCATCGCTTCCACCTCTGCCGCCTGGTGAGACAGCAAGACCAACCCCTCCTCTTCTCCCTCGTCCTCAGCCTACTCATGGTAAAGAGACCGAGGATGAAGAATTTTATGACGATCCACTTCCACTAAATGAAGAGTAATCATCATGACAGACAGTTAATAACCTTAGCTGTTGTGTATGTGTGTTGAATGTCTTCGTGTGAAAATCTAATAACTGTACGGCAAGAACTGTATGACACGTTTTTGTCCCATAATCACCATCGCCTAAGTTTTTGTCTTGTAGAACATCGTGTGCAAAGACTTGTATTGAAGTGAACAGCTTATCCTTACGTGTGCATAAGGTGAGCGATATATCATATAAAATTAATAATGGGTTAGTTTTCTTACTGTTTTATAACTCTGCTTTCAAAGAATTACATTACTGTACAGTATACCCCTCTCTATTAACTGGAGAAACTGCATATCAGCCTATCATCATAGGTAAGTGTTTTTTTTTTTTTAATGTAACTGTGTCTCCAATACTGTATTAAGAATATAACTGTAATACTGTGTGTCATAAAAATTTTACAATGACTCATTCATTAGTGTGTAGGTTAGGCTACTGTGAAGCAGCCATATTGATGGCACTTAGGCTACCATAAAGCAATCACATCACTGCTTTGTTATCAGTGCATGAATCGTTATGTCTGTAAATAAATATGAATTTATTTTTCACGTTATCTTTTCATTTTTGATGTCTAGTGTTAGTAATGTGTATCACATCTACAGTGTTTTATACCATGTAAGACAATACTGACATAGGTACTGACAGACGATTCACCTTACAAACAGATGACAAACTTATGGTATTGATAAATACAGTACAGGACTGTAAATGTACTTCCTCTTACTTATGACTTTCACAATAACATTTTCCTTTCTCTAGCTTACTTTATTGTAAGAATACGGTATATCATACCTCAACATGCAAAATTCGTGGTAACCATTTATGTTACCAGTAAGGCTTCTAGTCAACAGCAGCCTATTGGCAGTTACGTTTTTAAGGTGTCAAAAGTTACTCAGATTTTTGACTTCATGGGGGGTCGGCACCCGACCCCCCGCATTGTTCAAGGGTCAACTATACTATGTTTACATGCACACGCATGTGTGCCCTTAAACACATATACTATGAGCAACCATGAAAAACACTAACATTTTTTTCACTTTATTTTTCTTTTCCATTATGGTTTATTACAGGATATTGAATAGAGATCCCTGTGCTATACAGTAGGATCTTGTTGTTTATCCATACTATATATAATAGTTTGCATCTGCTAGTCCCAAACTCCCAATCCATCCCTCCCCGCCCCTTCTCCCCCTTGGCAACCACAAGTCTGTTCTCTATCACTAAAGTTTTTGAGACTTGTGAATTCCTCATTCATTCAATTTATATGTGCCATGATCACTCTCTAGTCACGCTCTTCTCTACAACATTGAGCTGAGTATCTCACATTATGAGATGAAACAACACATACATTTTTGGATAAAACACCCAGTTTCCCCCAAATTCAGTTTCTCAACATTCAGACTTCCTTGGAACCAAATAAAACAGGTTACACTCATTGAATGTTTGCTTTGTGGTAGGTAATGTGCTGAGTTTTAATGCACTGACTCATTTAACCCTTCTAATCAAATTATGAAATTATTCTCCCCATTTTATATAAAAGTAACTGAAGCTCACAAAGACTAAAAAAACTACCCAAGGTCACATGCATAGTAGGAAGTGGAGATAGAATTTAAACTCAGGTCCCTTCTCCCTCCAAATTCAGAATGCTCTAACCATTATGCCCAGAGGGGTGGTCACCTGCATGCTGCCATCAGAGTGGCCTCCAATCCATGGTTCCAACACTTGATTCATTCTAACCACATTCTAGCAAATCATGTTGCTTTTCCTTAGGTGACGTACACACACGTCAGTACTTATCTTCATGACAATCTCATCATTTAAAATATAGCTTGTGCTGTTTCAGAAGCCTTTCCACATAAGTGTGTGTAGATTGTTTAATATAAAAGTAACCAGTGGATTTATCCTGATGAACATATCATTTCTCCAGTGCTCCTTTTATATAAGATGTTGTCTAAATTGAGCAGGTAGTTTTGGGAGCTTGGATTTCAGTTTCGCAATATAACTGTTCACTTTTCCTTCAGTCTTTTCCCTGACTTGGGCTATTTCCTTTGCATCCTTCCTGTGGAATGACTTTTAGAGAATCACGGCCTCATAGCACATGACACATTAATGCTTCAAAATAAACCAAATCCCTAAAGCACAATTTATTTAGCTTCTTTCACTCCTCCTTCTAACAAAGGGGAATTACTGCAACTTATCAGGTAAAATACTATATACAATTAATCAGGGAATAGAGATAATCTTCATAAACTCTAACAGATGATGGATGATTCCTGGTCTGTGTCCTGCCAAACTTACAAACTCCTGCTTTAGAGCTGTGCAGTGCTGAAAGGTGTACATGCCAGCTGGTGCTCAGCTGCAGAGCCTATCACCAGCTCCACAGGCAGCAGAACTCAAATACTGACATCCCTCCTTTGCCATCACGGTAAATATCCAGGAATAGTTCTGCTTGGGAAAAGAGCATGTTGTGTTGACAACCGAACAGGGTCCAAAGTGATCATATATTAGGAAGATCCTTGGAAAATTCATAATATTATTTATTTATAAACTGAAGCAGGATTTTTCTAAAGTTTTTTTTTAATTAAAACACAAAAGTTAGTTACACAGAGCAATTTATGAGTAAAAATGGCATTCCTAAATTATTATGTTCCATGAATTTTATTTTGATAGGTGGTGGGGAAAGACATGAGACAAAAAGAGTACAGAGATCCAGAGCAGGTGGAAGAGACGTGGGTTCCGGCTGGCCAAACCACTTGCGAGCTGTGTGACATGGTACCAATCACATAGGGTGGTGGTGAAAGCAAAGGAGATAGTAATGCATTTAACAGGACACTCAGAAAAGTGCCAGGCACATAGCAAGAGCTCAAAAATGGTACTTACTTATTTGTTTGCTTGTTTCTTTATTTTTACTGGGGTTGGAGGTGGGGAAGAGAGAGAAAAATAGGTAGATAGGTAGGTAGGTGTGGTCATGGCAGGACATGATTTTACACCGCTGGCGCTTATATTTCCAGCTCTCAGCTCACTATACTTCAGGCCACTGCAGCACCACTTTGTGCAAACATTGACCTTCTGCATGTCTGGAAATTTCTGCCTTTGTCATTTCCCTTTTGGGGGAAATAGTGCATTAAATTTCTCCGCCACAGGACATGGATGATAGTTTTCAGAGCTAAGTGCTACTTTTATATATATATTTTTTACATTATATCATTTAATCCATCCGGTAACTCCAGGAAGGAAATGGATTATAACCATGTTTAGATGTGAAAAGAGGCTCAGAGGTTAAATGAGCAGCTTAAGGTACATCTAGGCACAGGACTTCCTCCTAACCTCTAGTTTGGTGCTCCTTCAGCTGGATTACTGCCCTACAGAATGTGTTCTGAGCAACCCTCAGGACTCAGGAAACCCTTCTGGGGTGACTGAGAACCATGGGGGAAGGGATTGTCTACATGAGGGAAATGGGATGTCTCCAGTCCCCCAACTTCTACATTTCACCTAGAGCAGATCTGCCCTTATATGTTTTATATAAAGATACTCAGCGTGATATACTACGAACACAAAAGATTCTCTGGTTAAAAGAACAGAAAAATCACTATGTCATACAAAACTTTTACACTCTGAAAGTGCACATTGTGGAAACAAGACTGATCCGAGAAATTAAAAAGACTGAAGACATTAAGAATTTCAAGATTTGATAAACTTTACGTAGTACAGGGGTCTTTTCTTTCCTCAGCAGAAATAATGGCCCTGGTCACTTTCGCTACTGGCAAAGTCCTTCTGAATTGTCAGCTGATCACCAGAAAGACCTCATTTCAGTGGGTCCTCAAGGTCATTACTTAGACACTCGGGAACGGAGGAATTAAACATGGTTACAAAGGATTCTTAACTGTAAAACATCTCAGGACCTTTAAGATGATAACATATACTGAATGGCCATAAAATTCAAGTATTCCTCAAATTTATTTGGCCATGCGTTTTTTTTTCCACAAAGACTATCAATTAACATATTTTGGAACTCGCTTTCCCAAGAAAAATGTTGGGGAAATGCTCTTTTCTAGCGGTTCCCAAAGCATGGTCCATCAGCGTTATTGAAAATTTATTCCAAAGGTGAAATCTCAGGCCCTGCCTCAGACCTACAGAATCAGAAACTCTGGGTTTTACAATCCCTGAGGGTCAGGGACTCACATTCAAGTTCAAGAAGCCCTTCTCCAGGCAGCAGTCTCCTAAACGGTCTTCTTCCTCTAAACTCCTTTCTCCACGCAGCAGCCGATCTTAAACCACCAGGTCCCAATTCAACCTAAACCCTACAACAACTTCCACTGCACCTAGAATAAATTCCAAATGCCTTACGGCAGACGCTGGACCTGATGCGGCCCCCTGTCTGTCTCTCTGTTTTTACCTTGTGTTATCTTGTGTTACGCACCTTTGTTTACAACCTTCCAGCCACACTGCTCCTTTATATGCCCGGAACACTGGAAGATTGCTCCTGCCCAGAGCCCTTCTATGTCCTCTGCCTGGAACGGTCCCCTCCACACTCCTCTCCCCGCTAACCTGCACGGCTAGCTCCTTCTTGTAATTTAGGTGTCAGCATCAATGTCATCTCTCCCCAGTCACCCACCCAGTCACTCTCCATCTGACCTAGTTTTATTGTCTTCAGAGCAGTTACCATAATCTGAAGTTACTTTGTTTGCTTGTTAGCTCCATGAGAGCGGGAAGCATGTGTACCTGTGCTAAGTAAATATTTGTTGGATGAACAAAGTTGTCCTTGTAGCTCTAGTTTATTTATGGCGTGTGGTGAAGTGCAACTACCCAATACCCTCTCTGTCCCCTTCAAATGACCCCTGAGCTACATGTGGTCCCCAGCTTCACAGGATGGGCCTCATATAACAACATCCTTTATTTAGTCACTTCTTAACATGCCAAAATATTAACGTCTTACTAAGAGGCAACACCAATTTCCTTATTGACATTAAGAAAAAAGTCAATGATCAAATTACTTTAAAAAATAAATAATAATTCAATAAACATGGTCATCTAAATTGTTTTTCACGCAACTCAATAAAGGAATTTTCATTTTGATTAGAAAAAAATAGAGCTTAAAAACATTTTCCCTTTAATTTCTTTTAATTTCCTGGAGGAAACCATTATTCAACATGGTCAACTCCAGCAGGCCCCCTTCCGGTAGCAGAGAATAGTATTAAGGACAAAGCTTTGTTATGAGAATGACCTGGTTTCCAATACTCCTACCAGCATTTATCACTTTGCAACCTTGGTCAAGTTTCTTAAACTCCAATAACCCAGGTTTCCTCATCCACAGAACTTGGATCACAATACATTACAGTAGAGTAATTATAAGAGTTAAGTTGGATAACATTTGTGAAAGTGACTAATCACAGTTACAATTTTTGTGAGCGTTAGTTCACACCAAGTGTTCTGCTAAGCTATTAAACATGGTATTCTCTTTACTTCTCCTTCACTATAAATAGTATTATTCCCATGTTACAGAAATGGAGACGGAAGAATTAAGTAATTTGCCCAAGGTCAGAAAACTGTAAGCGTCAGCACTGGGTTTTCAAAGTTAGGTTTCTCTGACTCGAAGGCTCTTGTCCTTCTCCCCCATCCCTACTGCTTGTGAAATGCCAAACACAGGTGCTACCACATGGTAGGTGTTCTAGAAATGTAGGCTTATCTTCCCCACACCCTGCCAACAGTGCCTTTGATCCTATTCCGATTCTGCACCACCATGAGGTACTGGTATCTGTCTACCACACTCTATTTCACTGAACATTTCTTAAGTTTTCCCTTTTGATGGAAAACTATCCCAATTGTCTGCAAGAAGATACTTAGAATCATTCCAACTTAAAGGAGAACTCACACAACTGCCTTCACAGTACCTCACTAATTGTCCTTATTCCTTTCAGGAAATGTCACTTGTATATTGTGTTCATGGTAGCTTAATCGTCTATGCCTTGTGATGTTCTATAAGCAGAAATGCCATGGGCTTTGAGGTCAAAGAGTCCAGGGCCCCAAGAGTCATCTCTACCACTGACTAGCTGTGTGATTGCACACATCTTATTCCCTCTCTGAGCATGTTTCCTCACGTACAGATTGGGGAGAAGAACCCACCTCTTAAAATTGTTCTGACGCTTAACGCTGGCACATTGTGGGCATTAAATACACATTAGTTTCCTTCTTCCCCTCACTTTTCCCGCCGTTGCTGCAAGCTCGGCTGTTTTAAGCCTCTGTAGGCATAGAGAATGTCTCTCTTTTCTATGCGAACAAAGCTTTTCGACAATACTTTAAAATAACGGAACTTGTTTGTGAAATGAATGCTGCATGACCAGGTGGCCATCCTGGGAGGGGATGGGTTATTTCAGTGATGCACCACTGCTGAGGGAAGTAGGAGAACTTTGCTTTTGGAATTGCTCTTAGAGTCAGTTTATCAGTCACTCAAGAAAAGCAGCTTCATTATTTGATGTTGTTTTATAATGGTTTACCACCCCTCTGCTTCTTTACTGGTACCCCTTCATATCCCAAATAGAAGGCCGCGCTCAGTTCTGGGATGGTAGAAACTTTAAGGTATTTTTGACGAAAACGGAAAAAAAATGTGTATATATATATATATATATATATATATATATATATATATATATATATATAGTGACATTTTGACCATGCTCTTTATTTATCGTCTTGGGTTCAAATCATCCTTTTACTTCCAAATATCACAATTACCACAAAAGGATGAAGATTCGAAGTCAGAAAATATTCTAAAAATCTAAAGGTAATTCCGAAAGATGAGTCGCACCACTGGTTTGGCATAATGGAAGCAACAGGGATATTTAGGTATAGCCTCCAATGGTGACTATTCTGAAGGGGACTTTTATTTGGATTTGTGTGTTCAAGTTAGGCTGTTTATTTTAAACATTTATCTAATATGAAAATTTGCACAAAAATACTGTAGTCAGTTCAATAGGATTACTGTGTATTCCACATAAGCCAAAATTATTTCAGAAGAAGATGCTTTAGATTATTATCTGGAAACTTTTTAGACTGTATGCTCTGTCAGTAATAGAATTTTGAGTGTGTACCACAAATTTATGTATAGTTATTTATAAATTACATACATATTCTTTAAGTTATAATCATTTACATGTATTGAAACAGATAAGAATAGAAATTGCGGGTATAAATGTGTTATTTTCTCTCCTTATCTCAGTGAAGCACCTTGTGTATATCTGGCACATACGCATACATCCTGCTTTGGAGATCACTGTTTCAGATGATGATGATTGTGATAAAGGAGCTAAGACTCCTTTTGCTGAATGGTCACTAAATAAAATTGTTACCTTTCATATGTTTAGCAACTTTCATTACTTATACTAAGAATCAAATGCAATGCAAATTCACCAAGAGCGCAATTTAGGAGGAAATGCTTGAGTGCAATTAATTCATCACAACTAGTCTAGAAGATGTTAAAAACTGCATGTTGAGCTAACATGAGACCCTATGAAATAATGTGACACTATAAAGATGAAGGGAGACACTTCTGTAAGTGTCATATGAAAAGGAACCAAAGTTAGATACAACTTTGAATACAGTAATTGAAGGCAGGTCAACATGTTGTGAATTGACTCTGGTTAGACTGTGAGTCCTACAGAATCAAAGACTCAAATGGCCTCTACAACTGTGTTTCTAGCTGAAAAACCTGTTGCAGGTGCATCACTCTTTGAAACAGACTCACACACGTGTATAACAACACTGTTACAAGAAGCAAACTGACTATGAAAATAATGGCAAGAGACAAAGGAAAGTAATGAGAACATCTGCCTCTGGATTTGTATGTGTGACGGGGTATTATTCCCAGTCTCTATAATATGCTTCCTCAAAGTTACCAAAAAATACTTATATTTATAAATGCAAAGGATCTGTCAGACAAAAGATTACTTCCTTATTTCAAATGGCATTCTATAGCAACATCTGGTGCAACAAATTAATCCAAACAATTTCTTAAGGTTCCCTTATTAGACAATAATATATGTATTATAATGTTTAAAGTCCATTTCAATTTACAAAAACATTTTCTAAAATAATTATGTGAGGGTAATAAGCTTGGTTTTTCATGTAGAAAATTCAGTTATTATGAAGAAAGGAAAAAGAATATGATTTCTAATTAAGTTCTATAAAATTTGCCAGTTCACATTAAAGAACAATGAGCCACTGGAAATAAATAATTAAGAGCAGACTTGACAGACTGCAATAAAAACACTACAAGGTAATTTTAAATGGTTTTTGATTTTATTTAAAGTAAAATTCTAACAAGGTGTCTTGGGGTAAAATTTCTTGATTTCTTACCTTGCCATACTTCTGGGCATAAGATCCCGTGAGCAGTGAGTGGAAAACAATGATGGTTTCATCCAAGTCCCACACAAACACACGCTGGAGAAAAAAGATAAATATCGAAGAATTATCAAGTTCTAAGGAAACCGAAATCTCTTTACAAGTAGAAGACCTCTCATTTTATTGTTGGATATAATCTTGATACCATTATATGGAAATCTATGCTACTCCATTAATTTTTCCTCCAAATTTGTCAAATCTAACCCCTGTAAAACTTGAGGAACAAGAGTGACAAAAATAATAAGGCTTAAAAATGTGATGTCCTAATCTGAATGAATTCATTCAAATATGTACTTGCAGTTAATACCCAAAAGACACGTTTGGACTTTATGATAGAAGTGTGCTCTTATAAAATTTTATGTCTCATGAATTCATGAAGTTTTGTAATTCATGCAAAGAATTATATTTTAAAAAATATTTTAAAGAATCAATGAACAATCCCTAAATAGAAATTGTAACGTGTGGACCCTTGGGTCAGATTAAGTCATAAGGTGGGTTGTTTGGCCTGCACGGTGTTTTGAACGGTTTCAAATTATTGATTAAAATGTCCAGATTAGAAGATTTCACACAAAGTTCAGGGTTTTGACTGCAGTAGACAAACTTCCAGTTTGTGGCAATGGTGGCTGACAGTCCATGTGGCAATGATGCAGGGGTCCCTGTAGACTGGGCCGGTGCTCCCCACTCTTCCCAGTCTGCTGGCCCCCTAGCCCAGTTCACTCATTCATATCACCTGCTGGGTTCTTGAAGGCATTTGAATCTACTACTGTTGTTCGCATCAAGGAAATGATCTCTTATGAAGAGATACAGGGCTATTACTTGACTTTACTAAATCTGGAGATTTAACTTTTTTTCGCAGTTAAAATATGCAGCTGTGTAAGAAGTAACACATTACGGTTAAGAATAGTTTCTTCTGATGTTTCATAATAAAAACAACCTGCTTAGTATGGATATATCTCAAAAGATCTGTCCCAACTGGAAACAATGACACACGGAAATTTTTACAGGTATAAAAATTTTAACATATGTATCAAATGATTGGAATTTTTCTTATTTTCTGATGACACCTTTTTTTCTCCATACAGATTAATTTTACCTTTTAATATTTATTGACCCATGTAAACATCTTTCATGACCCTAGTACTCCCAGAAAGAGTGCTTCTCAGATAAATACTCCACAAACAATGGCTTTATTTTTCAAATTTCTGCTTGTGCCTTCTGTTTGTGTCTTTTGGATCAAGAGATGCAACTATCTCAGGCCTAGAATTTATAGAGCATTATGATTTTTAAGTTGTTATTGTTTTTAGTTTTGCCATTATAATGGACGAAATCCAATTTCAGAGCTGTGAAATGCCTACTTCATAGTAGGTCCACTCATTTCATGATGTATCTTTTTCTTTTAAGTCTGAAACTTTACAGAACTGTACGGTATAGAATATATCATTCAATAAAATGAAACATCACATTACACCTTTTAAGGAGAAGTCAGCATACCTCCAAGTCACTGTCGGGAGGCGGGGAGGGATTACTTTTCCGGCCTCTTCCTCGGGACTTTGACCCAGAACTCCTGCACGTTCTCTCATCAAGATCTTTGATGGGTGTGGAGGGGCTCTGCACGGTATCAAACTCTCCTGTGAATAACATGAATACTGTCAAGGACAGCACTTCATTTTTAGATCAGGTATGAGTCTTCATGATTAATGATTTTAACAAATCCTACAACAGAAAATTCCTTATGACAAGAAAGATTTATAATCACAAATACACAAAATTCTAATTCAGTCAAAATTTTGCAGGTCACACAGGTTTCTCCTAGTTTCGATCTATGTGATCTATTAAACCTGAAGACCTTTTGTACTCCAGATGCCCTCAACTTCCCATCTCTATCCCCACCTATGTATTTATCTAAATTTAGATCTGTTGTCACCTCCTTATGTCTGAGGATGAGATGCCATCCATCCCCCTGCAAATATGACTTCCGTGCCTCACCTATTAGAGAATAATCATGCTCCACTACTCAAACTCTCTCTTACCTTCCCTTCAACCTCTCCCGTTTCTGGGGGCGGGGGGCACACAGACAAGTTGAAAAGTCCTTCCCTTTGACCTTGCATTTCTATCTAGAAGCTATCTGTTTGCTATCTTTTCTTTTTAAAGGACCCGTCTTAAAAGAAGAGCGCGTACCAGTGCTGTCCAACAGAAATACAAAGTGAGCCACGAATGTAACCACGCATACATATAATTTTAAATGTTCTAGAAGCCGCATTAAAAAAGGTAAAAAGAAACATGTAAAACTAATTTCATTCCTATATGCTAATTGCTCTAATATATCCAAAACATTATCATTTCAGCATATAATAAATATAAAAATGACATGTTTTACATAATCTCGTTTTCATGCTAAGTCTTCGAAATCCTGTGTGTATATGACAGTTAGAGCTGACTTCAGTCTGTACTAGCCACACGTGCCTATTAAGTCCTTGTAATGGGGCTAGTACAGACTGAAGTCAGCGGCTACAGTACTGGACGGCACATTTGTCTCCTTTGATCATTTTCCCCACTCCACACCATGTGGGCAATCTAACCCTCTCATAGGTCAGTCACTTTCTACGTGATGACCCATACAGCATACCAAGTCAAATCTTAAGTTTCAGACTTTAGGTTTAATTGGGTTCTGCATGTCCCACAGATACCCAAAAGTCTGACACGTCTAAAGCTAGCGATGCAGCATCTTATGAGGTGGAGAGTACAGAGCAGTGGCAAGTCTGTAGGAGAGGGTGTTAAGATAAACCCACCAAGGTGACAGTGAGGTGCAGTAAAACTTCACAAGTAACAAGAGTTGGACTTACTATATATGACTTCAAGCATTTTACTCAGTCTCTCTGAATCTCAGTTTCTTTGTATACTAAAGCCTGGGTAATAGCAGCTATCTTTTTGTATTACTGAGATAAATCTGATTTATGTTTAACTGAAATCATATGCATAATGTTAAAATGTCTAGGAGAGTCCAATGGCAAACCATATTAAAGTTACCCAATTTTTAAAAGTAAAGATGTTATGACTCTCATGCTTTATCATAAAAATTAAAGTAAAATAATTATGAGGACAGCCAAGCAGTTATTAATCTAAATAAACACATCTGAACAAACTAGATCACACTTAGGTAACATTTTTTCTGAGATGTTTTAGGTAAACAGTGTTTACATAGCTAAGCTCTAATAATTTCTAACGGTCAAATGTTTTCTTTGGGAAACATCTGTGCATGTCAGGACAGCATCAAAAAAAATGTCTGTGTTCCAAATATTATTTGCTCTTAAAACATTGCTAGCACAGTTCATTGCATGGGTCTCTGCTATCGAATGCATGAGAGTAGAAAGCATAATAAAAGGATCTTGAGTTACGATGCTGAATACAGCCCTATGTCATAGTAAATAAGGTTTCAGCTTACGTGTATAGGCGTTAGATGGGGATTTGGGTACTTAAACACACATCTACTTTTTAAAAATATCACACAAAATGTTTTCTATTTTCAATTATTTTTCTAAGGTTACTATGTCCTGCCAGTCAAATGTTCTTTTTCAGATAAAATATTGATTCAAATTAACACACATTTATTAAGCTTGTAAGATTTTTTTGGTTGACATTCCCCAAGACCTATCTTTCTATCCATGATAGATCAATTTTCAGGAGTTAACTCTCATCAGGCAGCTTTGTTCTTGCCACAGTGCAAGGGGTGAATAGACAAAATCTTGCAAAATCCCAAAGTTACTGTGCTCAGTTATGGGTGGTTGATGGTTGACTGGATCCCTAAAGACGGGGTTTGGCTACTCGAATGAACTGGAAGTCAGCAGCTATCACAACAAGGGAGTGAAAAGAGTAGAAGGAGGAAGGGAAAAGACTGGTCATAGGAAGTGTCTGGGTCTCAATAAGCTTATTGGAATACGTGTTTGGCTAGAGTCGCCGCTCCTTATGTCTGAGATTCACCCACATTGTAGCCTGGAGCAGTTGTTTGTTTTTTCCTTAATGTGGCTGGAACTTCATGACATATGTACACTATGCTTTATACATTCTGTTGATGAACATTTGGGTTATTTGTAGTTTTAGGCAACTATGAATAAAGCTGTTATAAACATTCTTGTTTATACCTGTGGGCATAAGCTCCCCTTCCTAGCATATCCCTGTATGTATATACTAAGCATATGCCTATATGTATACACCTGGCAGAGGGAGTGCTGGGTCAGATGGAAGGAATATGTTTACCTTCAGTAGACACTGAGCACTCTTTTCCAAAGCTGTTGTATTAATTCACTCTCTTACTAGCAATGAGAGTTCTAGTTGCTCTACATCCTCACCAATACTTGGTATTGCTAGTCTTTTTTATATTAGCGATTGTAGGGGTTGGTAGTATCTTATTGTAGTTTTAATTAGCATTTTCTTGATGAGTAATGATGTAGAATACTTTGTTTCTTACTCATTTGGTATCTACTTTTTATGAAGTAACTGTTTAAATCTTTGACTAATTTAAAAAAAATTGGGTTATCTTTTTCTTATTGATTTGTCAGAGCTCTTTACTGTAAAACGTTCTTTACACACACACACACACACATATATATATGACTTAAACTTCACTTCTACCCAGTGAATTTTTTTCCTTTATTAGCCTCTTTTAATAATGGGAGAACTGGAGACATGTGGGACTCAATTAACTAACCAAGATGAAATAGCCTGTATGTGAAATGTTGATATGGTTCCAGAACTCCCGCTTTAACCACTAGGTAATACTTCCTCTCCCAAATAGCACCAGTCTGTCCAGGTTACAAAAAGGTCAAATGTATATCTGTTTCTACTAATCAAAAGAGTTACACAGACTTTACACAATTTCTGTGAGAGTGAGGGCCAAGGAATTCATCTGAAGAACATCAGAGTAAAAGAGCAGGTCCTTAAGAGGCCATGTGCTCTATTTGGGCTCCTACAGCAACCACCCAGATGGAAATGAACTGACCTCCATATCTTTTGAAGGTTCTAGCTTTTCTTCTGATAAAGGGCAAAATCAGGAACTTGAGCTCAACTGGTCATTAAACATTTGTTGACATTTGTTTTTAAAAGGAGAAAGCTGTTAATTCCAGTGTCTCTGTCAATTTCACTCAGGTAATTGCACTAGGGTACAGTATGCTGCAGGTAGGGAAAATGCAAATTGGCAGAGAAGTTAAATGTGGTCAGTCCTTTCCGTTTAAGTCCTCTTGTTCCTTCAATGAACTGAATTAGTACTTTGCTTTCCTTCCTGTCCTCATGTGAAATGCCACGAGGCCTAGACAGTCTACTGAGTTCTGCCTAAGAAACTGGCTTCTTTTCAAAGAGTGATCTTACCATATCCTTTACTTTTCTGCAACACTTGTAAAGTTTAATTAGCTAATGTATCTGAAATGCTTGCCAAGGTCTCAGACTACAGAATGTTGTTACAAATTGCTAGTTATATTTAATTTTAAAGATGTTTAAAATTTTAAAAAGGAGCTATAAAAATATCACTAAGCTTAATGTGCTATCAGTCATCAAACATTCGGAATGTGAATCAAAAATATAATATACCGGGCTTCCCTGGTGGCGCAGTGGTTGAGCGTCCGCCTGCCGATGCAGGGGACGTGGGTTCGTGTCCCGGTCCGGGAAGATCCCACATAACACGGAGCGGCTGCGCCCGTGAGCCATGGCCGCTGAGCCTGCGCGTCCGGAGCCTGTGCTCCGCAACGGAAGAGGCCACAACAGTGAGAGGCCCGCATACCACAAAAAAAAAAAAAAAAAAAAAAAAAAAAAAAAAAATATAATATACCTAAGATAACCTTTATGTTAAAGGCAAAGAAAGCTCTTTTCAAAGATAATGAACTAAAATATCTGTTCTTAATCAGCATGGTAATGTTTCTTTAAATACATTGTCAAATTACCTAATAAGGTAAAATAAATGACTGAATGCTATTTGTAATTTCCAAATAACATCAGTCATTACCCATTGCCCTAGGCTTTTTCCTGGGCTAACACTATACATGACTGAATAATTATCTTTTAATCAGTACCGTAATGAATAACTGCACCTTCTAACTTTTGGATATTTAGATCCAACTTTATTTCATTAGGTTTATCGCTAAATCAGAGCAACCAGCTGTCTCTTATAGAACATAAAGTATGTTTCCATTTTAAACACGGGAGAAGTCAACAGTGAATGATTTATGACAAACTGTGGATTTAACTGTTAGGTCTCTGCTTTAAGTCCAAACGCAGAGCCAGTCAGTGGAAAATACTCTTTATACCCTTAAACAAAATACCTCAAATTTCATCAATAATAAAGAAAAATCCCATAGTTATGAACTTGTTTACTTTTTGGATGCATGCCAGACCTGCAAAGGCAAAAATCAAACTTAAAACTATCTTGACTGAAGGTCTGAGGTCACAGAGTTCCTTAAAGATCTAGACACATGTATTGTTATGATTTTGGTTGAGAGAATAATATGGGTACAAGTAGAAATAATTTCTTCTTTAAATTCAATGGAAAGTCTCGTAAGATCTGACAATTATGTCAAACCGTATTCGTTGGTATTAGCAACCAGTGGAAAGCTGAAGAAATTGCAGCATTCTGATACTGAATATGAGAATGTCACATATGAATGTGTTACATTCAAAGTCACATGCTCAGAATATCTACATGTCTGCGTTTGGTATTTTTAATGTAAATAAAATAGCTATTCTGAAAGTTGATTATTCTTTAGCTAATAGAGAGTACCCATCTGTGTCTTTCGTGCATAGAAACTCTTGTGGTCATACTGAAATTAGATTAAAACCAATCTTCCACCCAAAGTTCTATGCAGCATAAACCATTTTGGGGTATTTGAATGGTTTTCATTCCTGGTAGCTCAATTCTAGTAAATTCCAAAACACTTTGCCAGTCCTGTCACTCTGTCTCTGATATCTCAATGATCAAATATTTAGTCTGTGGTTTTGCTTCTGAACACAGTCATTCTACTTTGTTTTCCCCGTGCATTCACCAGTGAGAAACACCTTTCGCAGTGTGACGAGAACGTCAAATATCTCCCCACCTAAAGTGCTTCCACCACTTGTAAGCAAGGATTCTGAAATCACTCATTCTTTAAATTAAGATAAGATTCTTATGAAATGTAAGTGTTTACTCAAAGAGGATCAGGACAGAATTGGAACATGGGATTTAGGCTGGGCGGAAGTTAAGGCAGGTAGTGTGCCAAGGGTGTAAAATTTAAGGGCTGTGAGAATGAACGCCCCCTTACATTCTGCACCCCAGGCAACTCTTGCCTTCCCTTCATCCTGGCCCTACATAAGATATGGCTGCTAAGAGAGGGGGAGGTTAGGTGGAACGACTAAAAAGGGAATGAGGACTAGAGGTTCAAAGGGGCTATGTGTTTACAGGAGGGAGGGTCTAAAAAGAAGATAAGGGGAAAGAAACTGGTAGTAGGGGCATCAAAGTCTAGTACACCTATTAACAATTTTCCCTTCGGTCTATAGTTAGATTAGAGACAATATTTTGAGATTCTTTTTTTAAATATTCTCTTCCATTATGGTTTATCACAGGATATTGAATATAGTTCCCTGTGCTATACAGTAGGACCTTGTTGTTATATAATAGTGAACCAAAAAGAAAGAACGTTGCCATTTCATGAATATAATTGCATTTTCTCTGTCGCTTAAAGTATGTTTCATTGTCAGGCTTCCCTGGTGGCGCAGTGGTTGGGAGTCCGCCTGCCGATGCAGGGGACGCGGGTTCGTGCCCCGGTCCGGGAGGATCCCACGTGCCGCGGAGCGGCTGGGCCTGTGAGCCATGGCCGCTGAGCCTGCGCGTCCGGAGCCTGTGCTCCGCAACGGGAGAGGCCACAACAGTGAGGGGCCCGCGTATCGCAAAAGTATGTTTCATTGTCACTTCTTCATGTTCAAATTAGTTTTCTCGTTAATATTCCCCACGTTATCTAGCATTTTCCTTTTCTCAACATTCATACTATTTTAATTATTTGCTCGATCTTGTCTTGCTTGTTAAATGGAAGCTAAATGAAGTTAAATGTATGCAGAGAGCATATTCACTGCTGAAATACCAGCAGTGCCTGGTACCTAACAGGCACTCAATGAATAATTGTTTAATGGGCTTTTTGTCTTCTTGGAACCACTGGTCCAGTTAGAAAGAATTTACAGTATTGTGACCATGTGTCCCTATTTTCTTGCCCTTCCAAAGCAGGACAAAAAAGAAGCAGAGATGAGTTTGGATCTTGCAAATAACTGGAAGTCAGAAAAATATTCTTGAACATACTAAATGGTATTTACAAAAACAAAAAATTTCTTAACTTTGATTTTCTTATTGAGTTTTGATAGTTCTTTATATATTCTGGATACAAGTGCTTTATCAGATATGTGTTTTGCAAGTATTTTTTCCTAATCTGTGGCGTGTCTTTCTACTCTTGTGATGGTGTCTTTTGAGGAGCAGAAGTTGTTTTATGAAGTCTAATTTAGCTTTTCTTTTCTTTTATGGATTGTGTTTTTAGCGTGATATCTATTAAATTTTTATGTAACCCAAGGCCACAAAGAGTTTCTCCATGTTTTCTTCTAGAAGTTTCAGTTTTAACATGTTTTGTATATGGTATGAGTTACAAGTCAAGATTCTGTTTTATGTTTTGTTTTGTTTTGTTTTGCATATGGATGTCAGTGTTCCAGCACCATTTTCTGAAAAACTATTCATTCTCTCTAATTGCCTTTGCACCTTTGTCAAAAACCAAACTTTTAGTATATGTTGTATCATTGTATATGTTGTATATATTATATACAACATATACAAAATATATCCAGAAATATATATATTTCTGGACTCTTTATTCTATTCCATTGCTCTATGTATCTAATATTTTTGCCAATACCAAACATTCTTGATTATTATATTTTATAAATTTTGAAATCAGGCAATGTGAGTCCTCAAACTTTGTTCTTATAAAATTCAAAATTATTTGGCTATTCTAGTTCCTTTGTCTTTCCTTGTAATTTTAGAATCATCTTGATAATTTCTCCGAAAGATCCTGCTGGAATTTTGATTGGGGTTACAATGAATCTCTATTAAACTTGCTTTTCACTTTAAGCTCTTCAGCTGTGTTAAATACATGTCAGCAAATACAATTCTAATAAGATTACAGACAAGCTTCTGGCAATGAAGACTATGATGGATTTTAAATATGTGTTGATCAGACAAAGATATTAAACTACCTACCAAAGATCCGAAAAATCCTAGGAATGTGGGAGATGTTCACTGGCTGGGGCTACTGATGACTCGTAAGGTGAAAAAGTTATACAGTTTCTCAAGCATAAAGGAAATCAGTTTTACCCAAAGAAGATAATATTACAACTTTTCTATGTTGTCAAGATCTCCATGAAATAATTAGTCTGGTAAAAGATCCGCTTACCTTTTATCTCCATATTCATATGTATTCTGTCATTTGATATTAAAATCTCCTAACTATCCCACACCTAAAAGAAAGGTTTCTGGAATGCCAGAAAAGCCTCACCTAAATCAGTGGTACTAGCACAGATTAAACATCAGCATAATTATCTGGAAGCTTTCAGCCTTGTTTGTAAAATGCCCATTTTCTCCATATTATTAGATACAGCAAAACATATAAAAAGTATTTCACCTGGATGAAGATCTGTACCTGGTTGGCTAGTCAGTCCTGTGAGAGATTCCTGCAACTGGTAGGTTGAGGTCGAGGAGGACGTGCCATCAGCTGTGTTATTTGATGTCATATATGCTCCATATGTTGATGCAGAGTAATACTGTGCATACTGGTTTTGGCCAAAGGCTGCGTAGGATGGATAATCCTGAAATAATAATTGACATGTGTGTGTGTTTGAAAGACAGATTACCCTCTAGTATACTCCAAAGAAAAGCAATCGCAATGGCAATGGAAAGATTAGTATCTGGCTCCACTGGTTCTGGAGTCCCCAGCTTTGAGGTGATCCTAATAAGCAGAGACCATTCTGCGGGCATCTCCTACACACACATGGTAATGATATACCTTGCGGGTCTTGCAAACCAGGTCCAGTACACAAATTTTAATCTGTTTAAAGGTTGTATATGCGTCACTTTCCCCCCAGAATTACATTTCCAAGGATGTACATCCTCAGGTCTTATGCACTTGAAGAGGAGAGAAGGAGGTGTTCGTATTCACAGCATTCATTCTCATCTTCTAATATCACCAGCAAGGAGGAGGTGTACCCCTCTCCCCACTTCCATCCAGACCTAGGGCTGCATTATTGTGATTTTTGTTCCCTTTTTAGGCTACTCTTGATAATTTTGTTTTCTTGGCAGGAGGTAAACAGTAGACAAAAGAAAATGAATAAAAGATATTCTTACCCAGTTTCTCACAGGCTACATGCCACCTGAGGCCTTGACCTAAAGTCTTTTGTGAGGCTTTCATATATTTAGTTTGCATCATTTGTTAGAGAGAAAAGAAAGCCATTGGGCCAATTCCTTTCACCTGCTTTTTATTAAAAATTTTTTAAATAATCTTAAAATGATGTAAATAATCCTTCAAAATCCTTTTACATATTAAGATAAGGAATAAGTATTTGTTGCTATAGTTGGTGTTTAATATACCTGACATGTTTGAGCCCAAACTGTTACCAGTGATGACAAATCCTTGGTCAGGATGAAGAGTCCCTAATGCACGTTTCTAAGGGAAACAAAGATCCATGGTTGATGTGGTTTCCAAAAGAGGAAGTTCTCTGCCTTCGTAAATATACGTATAAGCAAATATATGTATCATCAGGAAGGGTTAAGCAGTATGGCAGAAAACGAAAATTCTATTTGTCTGTTAATTTCAGGATCTGATGTTCCCTACTATTACCTGAGAGTCAAAAACAAAACAAACAAACGAACAAAAAAACCAGAAAACTCTTGGCAGTATTTGGACAAAATTCCTAGTAACGTATTTTTCTCAGAGTAAAACATGGATCACAAATATTAACACAGTGCTTACTTTGTGTCAGGCACTCCTCTAAGGCCTTTAGTAGATTTACTTATTGAAATCTCACAACCTCCTATGCAGTATTATTACTATCTCTATTTTACACTGAAGTAAAGGGATAGAGGCACAGAGTGTTTAAAGAGATTTGCCCAAAGTCAGACAGCAAGTTTCAGGGCTCAAACTGGAAGCCAGAGAGACTGACTCCAGCATCTATCTGTGTGGGAAGCTCTCCACTGGGCTGCCAGTGCCCGGAGAGGAAGATGAAGTTACTCACTGGAAAGGTCCAGTCTACCAGCTTCCAGTGATTATAGTGTCTTTTTGCACTCAAGTATATCTCAAAGATTCCCCCTACTCTTCATCTCCACTCTTATCACCTTGTCCAAGCTACCTTCACTGCCTGCTGTAGCCAATGTACCAGTTTTCTAACTGCTCTCCTCATTTCCATTTTTGGCTTTTTCCAAAGTCTCTGAAGCCAGAGTAATATTTTTCAAAAATAAATTACATGATGCTATTCTCCTGCTAAAACATTCTTTAATAGCTTCCCTTTGGGCTTGGAATAGAATTGAAGTTCCTTATTATAAGCCACAGGGCCCTACATGAGCAGGCCGCAGCCTACCTCCATAAATGGATGTTTCCCCACCTGCCCCTCAGGTGCAAACTAAACTCCGGCCTTCTTTGAGTTCACTGACACCCCACGATTTTCACCCCTCAGGGATGTGATACATGCTGCTTTCTATGCCTGGACACCCTTGCCCTCAGTCTTCACCTAACTTTTGGAAGACTTGGCCTAAATGTCATTTCCATGGAGAAGCCTTCCACAAAATCCCCCTTACTCAAAATTAGCCTTCTCGTAATATTTTTAATAGGACCCTGTTCTCTCCCTTCATGCTTTCCAATTCTATATTTACTCAGGTGTTTACTGGTTTATTGTCTGCTTTTCTCAGTAGACAGAAAGCTCCCTAAAGCAAGAAACAGGTTCCATTCACGCTGCTCCTACCTTCAGCTCCCCAGGATACAGACCAGTTCCTAATATCTAATAGGCACTCAGTGAGTATTTGCTAAAAGAATCAATTAGTCTTCAGACCATGGTCCAAAATACAGATTACATATTATATTGGGGCCACTGAATTAAATATACTGCTAGTACTGGATGTATTTTGTGATATAAAACTGTTTGTCAATAAATTTTCTTCTCCTTATTAATCATTTTTTTAATCCTCCCAACAAAGAACAAAGCAGTCTTCCCCTTATGCTACTACTCTGCCTAGTGTATATTTCTATTATTATAGTCCAAATATTCCACTCCCTGCCCATATTATTTTCATGTCTGTGTCTTCAGGAGGATTGTATCCTTCCAGAGAGCAGGGAACACCGACTTCGAATCTCCAATGCACAGTTGAAAAATCTAATGGCTAACAGGTGCTCAATAAATGTTTGGTGTATTAATAAATGAGCGAGTGAAATTAAGCTACCTGGATTATCAAAAATTCTCAATTTTTTATAATAAAATATGCATACTGACTTTGATGTTTACTGTTCTAAGAAACCATTTTTCAAACTAATGCCAAACTATACAGTTTAATGCTGTCAAAAATATCATTATTCCACTGTTTAATCATCAAATTTTCCTCTTTGCCTCTTGTTACCTTAATAAAAATTGAAAGGAGAAGGCAATTAATATAATTCCTTCAGTAAATCCAAAGAGCAAACACTTATGCAGTAACATATTTTAGAATGTACAGAAGTCCAGCGATTATGTTAGTGTGTTGCTTACCCATGAAATCAGCTACCCTTCTACCTCAGCTACTCTGAACATGACTGAGGAGCAGGAAATAGGGACAAAACTTTCTGAATAGATCACAAATTCATGTCGTTCCATGCTAACTCACTCATTCAGGCACATCCACGCTTGTTCCACACATAATTCTAACACGATTCTAAAAACAATCGCAGGTTTCAAAACACACAAAAATATTAAGCAAACTTCACTATGAGGACTAAGGAATTCTAGGAGCAAGTGTAGTGGGTGACAAAAGCAAAAAATTACAGCTGTCAGGGCAGTAGGAATTTAACAGTTATCAAAAAAAAATCATAGAACTAAAAAATAAAAGCCAATAGTACTTTGAGAGGCATTTTGTTTAGGAACAAATGATTTGGTTTTGGACCAAGAGTGTTTTATTGTCTACATCATAATCTGATTATGGATTATAGTTCAACCTATGAATTTTCATAATAACTGTTTTATCAAGAAAAAATAAAATTATGTTTAGTATAGCTTAAAATAATAGGAAAATATGCAATAGATTCTGTAATTTCCTGTCAAATGACTAAAACAATCATGGCTTAAATGTTTAAAGGGCAAAACTTTAGCAATCAGGAAAACTGAAACATCCAGAATTACACAAATCCAAAGAATTCCAGACAGCTCATTTTTACTACCCTGAAATGCCATCTTAATTTGAAATACATAAACCTTACTAACCTGATACTATTCTTCAAAAATCTGAAATATATATAAAAGCATAAACACAAAAAGCTACTATACCTGTTGTGAACCACTGAAATTCGTTGAGTTGGAAACTGAATTATTTGCATAAATAGTAGATGATGGTGCAAAGCTAGAACCTAGAGGTAAAGAACAAATTGCATTTAAAAAATATTTCTTGAAAAATATTAAAAATATTTCTCTTTGCAGAATTCAATGAAATATATATTAAATTTTGTTGTTGAGGCAGTGAGATTGAAAATTGAGAGATTTCTAAGGAAAATGTCCTTAGCTGTGTCTTGTGACAACAGGTAAAGTCTTTTCTTTAGAAGTCTATAGAGGTAAACAGGAGCTTGTGGGAACAGTCTTACCAAGGACTTGGCTAACCTTCAAGGGTCAATGTCTACACGTACAGAAGTACTCAAAGAATAAGATATTATCCATACTGAGACTACTTCCAGGAAACTACTGGGACTTTCCAGTGGTCATATCAACTGCATATACATACAAAAACTACTCAAGTTCAAACATTTGGCTGGGGCTAGCTTAGGAAATAAACACATGGAATCCATTTAGAGTTCATGCTTCCAGCTCCCCATCTTTCTGTTCCTCTATGTCCTTTCTTTAGAACAAAAAAAGCTGTGAGCTAGGGCTCAGACCCAAGGCAGAACTGTTTATACTGCAATCATCTAAGGTTTGACGACCTTCTAAAATTTTACGACAAGGTCTGAAAGTTATTTAATTATTTTTAAAATTAGAGCAAAAACAAGTGAACTATCAATTTACAGATTAAAAAAAATGTTCTCATGGAATGTACTTGTTAAGGAATAAAATAAAAGACTATTGAGGCAGCTGATTACTTGTTTTATCAATGTGTCTTGAATAGCAATAGTATTAGGTAATCGACACAAACTGACATGGCCTGGAATATCCGATATGAAAGTATTCTGAGGAATAAATGGATATGTCTCTATGGCATTTTCCACAGTGGCTTATTGTGGTTGAGGCATGTATGCACAGATGTATCTACCAATGTTATAAGGAAAAAAGAGACCTGTCATTTCAGCCAAAAAGGTCTAAGTAATTATTTCATTTTAGTCAGTCAACTAAAATGGCAATATTAGTTGGTTCAAATAATGTTAATATAGCCCCCAAACTACGACTAACCATATAGAAAAAATGACAGATAGGAAATAACCTTTTAATGTTTTTAGTATGTCACTAAAATATTTTCTGCAACTACTACACAATGTTCAAAAATAATTTTTAATTGGAGACAAAAACAAAAAGAAAAATTAAATAATGATCGTATATGGAGAAAAAATTTTTAAGGTGGAGGTACAAATTATCTAAATATTCCTCTTCAAGAAATATAGTATTAACAGGGGAGAGATTTTAGAAATGAACAAAAAAATCTTCAATTATTCAACAATAAATGGGACTTAGAGAAGTGCTAATTCAATTTTAAATTTAATCAAAAAAGCATTACGTATGTAAGGAATCCCGACAAGAAAATACTGGGTTTTGTCATGAATCTTTGAAATCACTTTAATAGATGCCAAACATGTGACTGGTGTGGTGACTGGCCTGGAGGTTGCTTTGCTTGGACTTAGTTTCCTGCCAATTTTATGCAACTTAAACTTAAATATTTAACTTTGATATGGGTCATGTTTCTTGATGTATACTGAACTCTTTTCATCATGTTTCTTCCTAGTTATTTGTCTTTTCTGATGACGTCGTGTGAGCAGTGGTAAGATTTAAAACTGTCCTCATGACTTTATATTCCTAGTCTGAAGCCAAGGAGTCTCATTCAAAGAATTCTTTCTCACATAACATGTTTCCTGTGTGGTACTTACCTGGCATCTGGTAAGAATAAGGTGTCTGGCCTGGCTGCGGGGTAGAAAACCCGGGGCTGTAACTGAGGCACCCACTCTGTAACGGTGACTGAGTCTGTGAGAGTCCGCCCTCTGTCTTGATGCCTGGTAACATCACGCCCAGATCTGTTTGGAAAACGCACGTGCAACCCATTTCATTAGTAAAGTGATCTTACCTCTGAGTTGTAACATATCAATATATTAGACTATACAACTACTAGCCAGCAGGATTACGTGCTTATAACCAAAGAAGAAGAGAGAAGATGTGAAATACCGTAAGTGGGCAGGCTATAGGGCTGTCCTGTCTGTGAGTACGCTGTGTAGACGGCTGGCTGCTGCATCCCCGAATACTGAGTCTGGCCTGCATAGGCAGACATTGTTTGAGCTGCTGGTGTAGAAAGAATGTGTGGATAGGGCCTAAATATCAGAAAAATAGCATTACTGTGGCAACAAAGACTGCATATTAATTCAGACAGCTTAGATTCAGTGAAACCTGACAATAGCCCGGAAGTAATCCTCTTCTTTATCCATAATATCATTTTAACAATATGGAAAAGGACAAGAGTCTGAATGTCAGGAGTCCAGGCTCTGCTACAAACCAGTCTAGTTACCTTGGACAAATAATTTAAACTTGCTAAGTCTACACCTCACCTGTGAAAAGAAAACTTTGGTTTAGATATCACACCTAAAGTCTCTTCCAGGTCTATATTGCTTACATTCGAAATAGTATTCCAACTGATATGTAGATGAGGAAAGTAAAGCCCAGGCCAGTTAATTAGTACACTCATGAGTATATTTCCTGTTACCATGCATGACCCAATGTTATGTAATGACTACAAAAGTCATTAAAGGCCCTACCAAAAATTCTCTACAGAGAACTAGAAATCTTAAAAAATAAATAAAATTTTAAAAAATTAAAAAGTAGGCAGCTTCCCGAAAAGAAATGGAATGCCATTCCCTTCATCATGCCACATCTTACGGAATGTTCCCAAAATGGATATCCAATCTCTAGCCTATACTTAAGGATAACACTCTAGCTGCTGTGGAAAATAACTTTTAAATGTACATGATCAGGAATCCAAAATCTTGACACATCTGGCTGATGGCAACCAAAGTCAGATACACCCAATGTAGTTAAACTTGAAATTTCTACCACTGTGCTCAGAAAGTTGACTATATTAGTCATAAAAGCAATAGTGTATATTTTTCAAAAATGTTTATTAGAACTTGAAATCCAATAAAAATATTGTAATGATGGAACAAATTACGAAGTGTTGATGTTTGAATAAAATGTAATCGTTTTAGATTTTCTTTAAACTAGTCAGCATTTTTGAATTTTCATTAAAAAAAAATCTGTGTATTCCGGTTTGAGCTTGATGCTTTCCTCAAAGTATATAAATATCCAGAATTAAAGCAATTGTCTAGATATAAGTGAGGGTATTCCTAGACCTGTGAAGGGTATTTACCTAATGTCTAATCTATCCAATGAATCTATCCAAGTATCTGTCAATTCAACTGCCTATCTATAACATTTATATACATAAATATATCCTGATTTAAAGTTGTTATCTTGTATAAACATGATTAATCAAGATAATGCTGGAAAATCATTCTAACAAATCTGAAAGACTACTGACCACTTACTTGGAAGGATACAGCTGTGGGGAATATTGATGCGCTGATCTGGGGCTATAGCCACTACTTGTTATTACTGTAAGACACAAAAACCAGTGCAAAAAAAGGTTGCTTTATAAATATATTTCACTGGAGTGTGCAAAACTTATTTCAAGAAATGACTATGTTAGAGATATGTTTCAAAAAATTCATTCATTTTCTAAACAGAAAATTCATTCGTTTTCTAGACAGAAACAGATGCCTAAACATTTTCTTCTAACTAAACTGTTTCACGTATGTGCTAGGAGCATGACACGAACTTTTTTCACAAATCGTTCCCCTTCATCATTCCTCCATTTTCTTAAATCCGTAGCATGCTCTTACGTATTAATATGCTATGAACAGATATCCTTGACTATAGGTAATTAAGCTTTCATGATATAAAGGTACATTTTTTCATTTGCAGACTTTATGTTTTAAATTCCAAATATATTGCTCTTCCTGTGTATTTATTCTATTAGAAATATCATAAAAATTAAGAAAAATATGATGCTTCAGGCTTCATTTTCAAGTTGTAAAATGATATCGTTTTCTCTTTCCTTTCATTTGGTCAATCCAATGAGTCGTTAAAAATGCAGGGTCCAAATAATTCTAATAATAATTGGAATATACACCGAAAGCATGGGTGATAATGCAACATTAAAAAAAAAAACCTAACTGCAAGAGGCAGCAGCAGTCATATTTATAAATATATTTTGAACTCTCAGAGATTGTACTCTTTTGAGGAGAACTTAAAGGTGAAAATCAGGTCCTATTAACATTTCAGCCAAACATGCAGTCCCAAACTGGAATGTATCCAAAAGTTTGGAAGTTTCTCTTTCCTTTAACCATCTGCCTTGACTAAGACAGATGTACTGCAAATATATGGACCCTAAAGTGTTAAGGCAGTCCCTTCAGAGCCAATCCATACTGGGCAAGCACACAGAGTGTCTTTATTAGGCCATCTGCTGTTCATTCACTTTTCAAAAAGATTAAAGTAGTATACAATGCAGTGCTGGAATTAGTTTAGTCTAATCAATCATAGTTATACTTCAAAGTACTATGTCTTTTCTAAGTTGTTCATAATAATTCTGGAGCTAAACTTTTAGAATTGTAAAAGTGACAAATAGGCTTAGGTTGCTAACTATTTTATGAAACATGATATATTTCTATATCCAAATGCTATTAAGTACCCTTGTGATCTATTGCTTCATAAACACATAGAATTTAATGTATTTAAAATGCTATTTAGACTGTAAGCTCTGAGTACGGAGAGTATATTATACTTTTCATAGCAATAATGCAGAGAGTATATTTTCAAGAATATTATGAATCAATTTTGACAATCACTGAATATGATTAGAGGTGTTACGTTCTAAATATTTTCAGCAACCAAGTTTAAGTGAATTTGCTATGTATATTTGAAAACACATGGATCCCTGAACCATTAATTTTCTACTTATCTATTAAAAACATAAAGAATGTTTAAAACTTTCAAATCAATTCAATGAGAACTGGCCTTTTCTCTCACACTATGGGCTACATAATAGCAACAGTGTACTGCACAGGAAATTCAGTCTGATTCATTGATTCACAATAATTATACTCTATTTAGCAGAAATATACTTAAGTAGGGCTCAATTCCACATTTTTTGTTTCATTTATAAAACTTCATTGTGGTACACCCAAGACTCAGACTATACTAATCAGTTATTCTCAAGACTGTGAAACACAAGGTTTTTCTAAAGAAACATCAAATAATAAAAAGAAACATGCAGCTTTTATTGAATTAGCCAAAGAACAAAATTATTTCAGAAAAAAAGCCTCACATATATGAACACAAATCTGAATATATAGGATGCTTCTTCCCTCTAATGAATGAATCTAGATACCATTAGAATAATGTACCCATAACAGTATAAAGGCTCAACCTTTAAAATTTCATATTAATGTCTATATGTTCATTTTCTAGGTAGAAAACAAAACCTTTGACTCAAAAAACTATGTTTACATAAAACTTAGAAAGTTTGTGCTTCTTAAGGAAGCTGTATATATTTTATTCTAACTAATAAATCTGCAGACAATTGAAAACAACAACAAAATTGGATTAAAGTGAGCTGAGATTATGCTGATCAAAGTAAAGACTGTTCCTACACAGAGCAGCCTAATCTTTCCAGTATGATTTCTGGAATCCCATGTACAAATTTAGGAGACCTTCCTTTTATTCCCCATTGTCATTTAATTAATCAAGAGATGTATGCAAAGCACTCAACTCATTATACTCCATCATTTCTGCATACAAAAGTGAGCAAAAGTGCTTGTCTTCAAAATGTCCTGAAAATTAATTAAAACACATTTTTAATGAATATTATCAGAGTCTCATAGGGTGGTGTCAAGCAGTTTTAAGGTTTTACCGGTATTACTGTAACACCTTAGATTAGTGACTCTCAATGGGATGAGAGGTGGGAGATGAAGTTGGGGGATGGGTGGAAATTTTGCCTGCCAGGGAACATTTAAAATGCTAGAAGACATCTTTGGTTGTCACAACTGAGGAAAGCTACTGTTAACTTGGGATAGATGCCAGGGATGCTGCTAAACACCTTACAGTGCAGAGGACAGCTCTCCCACAATAAAAAAAATTAGCCAAGTTTTTAATAGTGGTGCTGTTGAGAATCCCTGACCTAAAGCACTCTGTCTAATTGAACTTGGTCCATGGCGTTGGAAATGTTCTATATCTGAGTTGTCCATTATGGTAGCCACTAAAAAAACCCACATACAACTATTAAACACTTAAAATGTAATTAATGTGACTAGATAAAAAATTTTTGCTTTACCAAATAGTATTTAATTTAGACTTAAATAGCCACATATGGCCAGTGGCTACTTTTCTGGACAGCATAGCCCTAGATAATTCTTAAAAGAAAACTGGGAAACTATTTGTAAATATAATATGAGTAGATTCCAGACAGCTTGACAGTTCACGCCTGTTTCTTTTTCCATCTTTATATTTTCCAGTGGGGTATTAAAGAAAAGATTGTCGGACTGACCAGGACATTATTCTAGAATCATTTTTACCAGTGACCACCTGTGAGGCCTTGACTGTATGGCCTTAACCACCTTTAACTTCTCTGTGCCTCCGTATTCTTGCCTATAAAACGGATCATCACAGATCTCTGAAATTCTTTCTGGAGCTAACATCCCATAATTTTTTCATTCATCTTTCACTGACTTGTAGTGTACTATTTAAGTATATCAGCAATCACTTAATTTCATTCCTATCCTTAAAAACTGTGTTCATATATGCATTTACTTTGCAGAAAGTTTACAACAGTTATGGTAAGTAATATAAATGCTAGGGTAAGTTGGTGCCTATTTATCTGCTAAGAGGCAAGAGAATTGCTAGAAAGGATGTGAATTAGGACACATGCTTCTCTATACAAAGTGTATAAATTATTATATCTTTCTGTTTGGAGTACTAATATTTAAGTGAATACATGGCAGCTGCTTCCAATCAGTGTGAACCAATGAAACGGGATCATCTGTATCTATAAAAATCAAATATATGCTATAATGACATTATAGTCAAGGATTTACCTCAGCTCTTTTTACATGAGAAGCATACCCACACAAAATCCTTGTATATGAGAACATGAATAAGTATAAAATATATTAGAGTAGAATAACAGAACCAAGATTTAATTATCACAAATACTTTTCTAGGTTTAATGTTCATCTTTCTGCTATACAAATTCCTCCTCAGGTTAAAAAAAAAAACGTCCTTTCACCAGATAATCAACCAAACGAAATATAGTAACGAAAAAAAATCTTTAAGTCAACTTATTGCCTGTCCTTTTGCCCACCTGGGAGTTATCAGGTATTTATATTTAAAGAGGATTGATGTTTAAAGACACGCTATTGTTCTCTTTGAAGCATTTGAGCGAAAGTCGTGCTCTCAGAGGCTGGGTTCTAATGCGACCAGCATGTGCTCTCCTGCAGCCCATTAACCTTTAATACCTGTCACTCAGCTGCTTACACAGGAAGGTTTTTTTTTTTAAAACCCAGAGAGGAAACAAGGTTATTTAGAAAGAATCAAATGGATAGTTTTACATCTCGAATGTTGGAGAGAAGGCAGTTTTTATGTCATTTAAATGGGTAAGTTGAAGGAACAAAGTTAACAATTACAACCTAATAATTAAATTAAGCACTGTATAAAATAATTATGAAGAAGTCAGTTCTGCTTATTTCTAATAAGAAAGTCAGGGGATTGCTTTGCTGTCAACTGCAGATTCAGCAAAACTATTCTAAACATCATTTCTAAAAAAAGCATAATTTTATGACAATGAGTTTTCCAAAAAGTGAATTTATTGCTGAATTTATAAAAATCCAATTCTCGCTTATTCACCAGGAGGATGAGGTGGACCCCAATGCGTACAGAACAACACACGAGCTTAAGGCTTTACCTGACCCAGTAAAAGTGTCAAGCGCTCCATCTCCAGTCGTGGTTGTGGTTTCACTGCTGTTCAAAGGCTCTGTTTTGACTGCAAGGAGAGACACTACGTAGAAGAATAAGTACATGTGAGTTTTATTTCTAACTTTATATCAAAGATGCAGACTGTACGACTAGTGGCTTTTCTAGCTACCATGGCATGCAAGAGAAAACTTGGGAAGTCGATGAGGAGAGTTTTGTTAATTTAGCTTCTAAATGGACATGCATTTATAGAGGATTTAATCTAAAAATCTTCTGCCTAAGCTGGTTTTCTCGAATCTGGCTTATAAAGGCAGTCAACCTTACACAGTGAAACAGCAGTACGTGTATTTGCATTTTTAAATCACCTAAGCACACTCTGGTATTATAGTCAAAAGGCAGAAGAAAGGAATCGTCAGTCAGTCTTTAGCACATGTAATCCAAATCGTAACAAAGAGATTTACTGCTGATATTTTATTCTTCCCAAGATGACATTAAAAAAAAAAAAGATTGCTTAAGAATACAACAAGGCATATGCAAATACAGAAACCAGGGGTGTATTCATATGGTGGTTGAAAAATGAAGCACTCAGTAAATTTCTGCTCTACAAAAGCCAAAAGAGCCATAAGGTGTTGGGCTTTTTATTCTAATGGTATAACAATTTTTAATACATTATAGACATAAGCATAGAATACGAGATGGTTTCTACAACACTAATTGTATCTTTTGAAAACTCTTTCATATATTATTTCTCCTTTGAGGTGGTATATTTTGGCAAAATCCTCACTTGGCAATGATGTAGCCACTGAGGTCTACATCACTGTCATTATTAGATGCAACGAGTTTGGCAGGGGCAAGCCTCTACCCATTTTGTCACACCATATTTTCCCTTTGTGGCCAGAGCTCCACGTATCACAGCAGCAAGGGAATAAACTAAATTATTTTCTGCTTAACACCTCTTATGTTTCCTGGTCATAAATGGAATGACACAGTTCAAAACCTCAGAAGCAAGCAGAAAACTATGAAGAAGAAAGCTGAAGACTCGCCCACCACGGACAAATATGGCCAAAAGAATAGTGGGCTCAGAGCGCACCCACCAAGCAAGCAAGTCAGCGACGTTACTCTGTTAGAAAAGCAATTAATGATGGAGAAACATGCAGTAATGATTATGTTCCCTTTCCACATGAAGAGAATTGGCTGGACCCTCCCTCAGTGAGCTCTGGGGTTAATTTTAGCATCCGGGATTTAACTATGTCATGAAGATTTGCTGGAAGATTCAGAGTCGAACTGTAAAGGTTGGAAAGAATCCAAACTCTAAACCACACTGCCTCACAGGCAGCACTAACTAACCAAGAATTCCTTTCATCTGTATAGAGATGATCCAGAGTAGGGTTTAGAAAGGTGTAAAAGCTACTCTCTATGATGCAATGTCCCCATCTGACTTCTGACATATGACAAAAAGGAATCGTCCAAAGCCTCCAGCAAAACTAAGATAAGAGACTTCCAAATTCTAATTATGGCGAAATTCCTATGTAAACATGTCTAAATCTATAACAATATTTTTAAAATAGATGTATTAATACTAATGGTTAAATATATTTCACTTGTGAAGTGGGGAGAGGGGAAGCAGAATATCTTAAAAACTAACCAAGCTAGACATGAGGTTTAGTTTTGTTACTTTGGATCCCAACTTTGAGGTTTGATTTCAAAAACTTAGTATTGGTGTTGATTATAATCTCCTCAATTTGAAAGTTTCAGGTGGTCAAAAGGAGAAGGAAGAAAAGCCAGAGAGTTTGAAAGGAGAACGAAGAAAAGCCAGAGAGAGAGTTTGTGGTTGCGTTCATTATCCTGGAATCATCTCTCATTAAAATTTTAAAGGTCTGCTTTTAGTCAAAGACAAAGGAGGCTCATTTAGCTGAGAAGAGGCATCACTAGAAAGTATATAAAGAGAAGCATACACATCAAGATGTGTTCAGTGGACTAAAACACATGGATTTAAAAGTAATAGTTAAATGGATGCTAACATTTGGGGGAAAACATTACACATTAATCCAAACTTATTTTTCATATGTGGGTAAGAGTTGAATAATAGGGAAAAGGGGGAAAATTAATCATGCTGCCACAGAAAATAATTTATGTTCACAGGAAGGCAGCATCAGCAAACATCTCTTGAGTAAGATGCAAAGTTATTTTGATTTGATTTTTATAGAGAAAGAAAGTAATATTAAGTAATAATAAGTCTTTTTCAGGAACAGAAAACTTGAAGTGAAATGGGCATGTTTTATATGATTAGCTGATTTATTAAAAAGATGTTAAAATACAAAGAAGTGTCTTAATATTTAGAAAACAGCTAATGACTATAAAGTAAACATTATGATAATTATAAAGTTTGAAAAATGGAAGTCGTTTTCACTACAGGTCTGAATATATTTGAAATGTATTCCATTTTCTTTTGTCTTGCTTTTGTTTCCACACATTTAATATGTGCAAGACACTATTGGAAAGATGTTCATCAATGAAACAAACCTAGTTTTATGCGTCTGTTTTCTAAAACTTATAAAAATACTCATTCCAAAAGTTTATGAGTGTACATTCACTGTCATGTTCAAATGTATTTTTTTTTTACTGTATTCTATTTTTCTTAAGTTAACACAGAAGTTAAACAGGGCTTTTAATTTATTTTAAGGACTGTGACCAATATCATTACAGTTCATGCTATCAAATGGAAAGAATAACCTTCTATAGAAGAAAAGCATCATCTTTATGAGCAAAATTCAAACTCACAACATAAACATTTTGATTTCAAAAGCTGCAATCATTTTTTAATTCTTAGGTTAGAGAGTTTTGTGGTTTTATTCTTCTACATGCTCGAAATAAGTGATTCAAGGTTCATTTCCCAAAAGGTGGGATGGAAAATCTACATACATATAGCACTTTGTACAGAACCATTACTTCAAGAAATAATTATACTGCCAGGCCCCCTCCACACTAGTTATCCACTTGCAACTTAGATGTTTTTCATAAAGCCAAATAGTAAAAAAAAAGTCAGTCATTTTATTATATTGACATGATTGGGTTTTATTTTTAACCTTCAAAAATAATTGATCTCTGTGGACTAAATCAAGATTGCATGAGATTACTGTCAGCTATGGCTACTAAATCACTGATTTTCTCTCTTTACATCCCAACCTTCTTGCATACCCTCATACAAGTATTTTCAAAGCAAATTTAATCTTGTGCCCTCAGATTATCTTTAGAACTCAAGTACAACATTAATATATATTAATTATTTTTAGAGGAAGTCTATGTTATTATCATAACTTAATAATGCTCATGTTCATTTTTTGCAATATTAGGCTTAATTAACCCTTGAAAGAGAGGTAACCCAAGTACTTTACATTTTACATTTCATCTTCAGAGATCTGTGTTTAAACTGGTGTCCACTTAAAAGACTATATATGTAATTCCAAATATACGCCTTCCTGAACCACAAAATCTCACATAGCCACCTCTGACAACTTAGGTTCTACAAAGAATTTCAGGAGGAGTTAGATCAGGAAGGATACAATTTACAACACTGCAGGGGAGGAAAGAGGTATTGCCTACTAGTTTTATGATTTATGTTTTTCTAAATTAATTTTTTCACTCAAAAACCTATGAGCACCAAATGTCTTTCATTTCTAAATATCCATGAAGTATTTAGTTTTGTAAAATAATTTGATGATGCTTCCAATTTACGGCTTTCATTCCAGAAGGAAAATCTAAAAGGAGTAGAGCCACAGTAGTAGCTGGTTCTACTGCACAGACACATAATACTCAGAAACAAATTCATCCCATGTGAATCAATCATCTATATATTAAAAACTCTGGGAGATTCTTTTCTATGCTCTACAGATTTCAAATATAGAAAACACCATAAACCCAATCAGAATGTCTGATCTTGGTTCCCCCAAATCAGAATGTCTGATCTTGGTTCCCCCAAATCTTCTCTTTGAAGTATTTTCTTAATCTCCATGTAGAATCAAATATTCCCTCCCTCTGCTGTGCACCCACCTTGAACACATTATTCACTCATTATTTTCTTTTCTGTTTCCCTCTGCTAGACTTTTGGTCCCTTGATGGCTAGTATCATGTTCTATAGGTCATTGGGTTCCCATTTCCTAGCACAGAACCTGGCATATAATAGGAACCTGATACATTTTAAGTTAGAAAGTGAAAATTCACATTTAGACCCTATCCTAAGCACTTCCAATAAATCTAAGTATTTTGTATATAAAGTATAGTTAATCATGTATCTTGACACCATTAGGGAAATTAGAATCTCACTTATATATGGAAGTAACTTTTCACATGATTGGCATGCATTTACATGCATGTATATACATATACATGAAGTAGCATACATGAATCTATATCTGGGTTGGCAAACTACATCTCAAGTGCCAAGTCTACCCCACGGTCTGTTTTTGTATAGCCCATGAGCTAAGAATGACTCTTACATTTTTAAATAGTTGAAAAATATCAAAGAAGAATAAAATTTTGTGACATAAAAATTTTACGAAATTCGAATTTCAGTGTTTATTGATCAAGTTTTATTTGAATATGGTCAAGCTCATTTGTTTAACTATTGTCTATGGCTCCATTTGTGCAATGAAAGCACAGCTCAATAGTTACAACAGAGACCATATGGCCTGCAAAGCTGAAAATATTTACTATCTGACCTTTTACAAAAAAAGTTTGTTGACCACTGATCTGTATGCTAAGATATGATTATATTTATTATATTTTTATTGACAGTTCTTCATTTTAACAATTTCACAAGTGACAAAAATTTGAAAGGAAAATCTAGGTTCTAATATAAATCTGCAGATGTAATTACAGAATTAGGATTAAGGTGATGAACCCCTTTAAAAATTACTTTTAAGGAGTAATGTAATATATTTAAACAGCACCAAGGTAGTAGGGTAGGATATTAAGGTGATACTATTGACTCATTTGTATCAGTAAAAACTATCAAAATTATCTTTTTGAAAATCTAAGTTAATGGAAAGATCTTGAAAAGCCACTAAATTAGCTTTTGCTTTTGTCTTTTGTTTTATTATAATAATAATAAACTGTGGCCAGTTTACATGTTCTAAATGCAGAAAAGTTTATTATCTGACCAAACACTGGAGGGTCTTTTAACACACTGACTGCATGTTTCCATTTTCCTTAAAAAGCTGTTGCCTAATTATTATTGAATTATTAATTAAGGAAAATATATTGGTTTATATTGCCCCAAATTTACATACATTATATGATTTAAAACAAAAGCTTTGCCAGTAAAGTATTATTATCCTTCTTTTGTAGAAAAGAATTAAAGCTCAGAGAGGTTAAGTAACTTGTCCAAGAAGACACAGCTAGTAAATGTAGTGCCAGGTTTCAGATCCATGGTCTTCCTGACACAGAAGTCCTTTTTTCTCCCACACGGTCACACAACTCTTAAACATTTATACTAAGAACAAGGAAAACTTGATGTTTTACACTTAAAAAAATTTTTCTGTTGGATATTAGATGTAAATTACTAAATATTAATTGTATATATTCACTATTGTAAAGTTGCCTATGTTACATTAATATGTCAGAATAGAACAAGAGCCAGTGAGCTAAGAATGTTTTTTACATCTTAAATGTTTAAAAAAAAAAATCAAAATTAGAATATTTTGTGACATGTGATAATTATATGAAATTTAAATTTCAGGGTCCATAAATCAAGTTTTATTAGAACCTGACGACTCTCATTCATTTATGTATTGCCTATGGCTGCATCTGAGCTACAGCGACAGAGCTGCATAGATGAGACAGAGAGAGACAGCATAGCCTACAAAGCCTAAAACATTTCCTGTCTGGTTTTTTGCAAAAAAAGACCCTTGAGTGAGAAGTAAGAGCAACTAAATTCTGGCAACGTATTTTTTAAGTATGAAAAGTATATTTTAAGTGTGGCGTTAAAAAAAAAGAAACTAAAACGATAAAAATTTAAATAACGGGCATAATGGAGTACTTTTCATCCACTGGTCATATATTCTAATTTAATCTACATACAGCAAGGTCCAGGCAAACTGTGCCTATTCTAACTGCTTGCTTGTAATGCACATTTCTAACAGGTCGTGAGCTCTTCTTTTTAATGCTAGAATTGGGTGGTTCTACAGAAGTTTTATGTGGTTTTGTTTTAATTTTTAAATTTTGATAGCATATTAACTTTTGGTTTGGGAAAAAGTTTATTTATATTATATATATATATAAATATAGGAATGTAGTTAATACATATAGTTCAAAACATTTTAAGAGATTTAATATTAATTTATAATTTTAAATGTATAGCTTTCATCACTGGTAATTTTTAAATGATGGATTTTTAAATGTTAATATTACTTTAGGTATTTTAATTGGAATATTTATTAAAGTCTGTAAAATAGGAAATATCATTTTGCCATGTTATGAATTTAATTTAATTTATGAAAGCCTGTAGGCTTTGGAGATTGAGTTTGTACAGAGGCGCAATCTGCTTCAACTGCTCATTGACGTGACAGTTGTGTTGAACTATCACTTAATAAACTGATAGAAAAATAGTAGATGCACCCGTTTGTGCAAAATTATGAAAACACTAAGAAAAGAATACTACTGACCTAAGATTAGAATACTAGTTGATAAGAAAAACATAGCCAACTGTTATCAATAAACAACTAAAAGGTGTGTTCATGTCTCCTTTTTTTTTTTTTATAACAAGTACTGAACACAGAAAAGAGAGTGCAAACAGAAATAGCAACAGAAAGCAAACCAGAAGGGCAAATCCACACACCCAAACACATGCAGTGTACCATCATCTCTCATACTTGTTGCGGAGGAGGGGGTGTTGCAACTCAGCAACCAGTCTGCAGTGTTTAAAACAGTCATGTTGTCCCCTGAGAACAGGAACAGCATAAGGGTTCATTGTCTGAATGCCTGCTCAGTGTACGAGAATAGTCTTCAGTGCTTGTACTGGTTTCTGACCCTTTTGTCAAAATTATAACTGCATGGTATGACTTTTACATTTTAGTTTATCAGGTATGTTTTAGTTCAGTTAAATATACATACATGGTGATTAGTGACCTTCAAAGTCTGATTTCAGAGTGCATGTTTTTTTTTTTTTTAAATCTTATTATTTGCACCCAAGTTAAGGTTTAAATATAAATGTTCTTACTCCACAAGTTATCACTAAACAATCTTATAAATTTGCAATCCTATAATTAATTAGCCAAAATTATAGATGCATGTTTAGAGACAAACACTATAAACAAGGAAAATGTTAATTTACAAAGGGTTTTATGTAAAACATTATTAAATACAGGCAAGTTGCAATCCACACAACTTTATAAAGAAAATTTTAGATTTCACAGTTACTCTAAAATAAGTGGAAAGAGGTGTATCGATTTAATAAATATTTACTGAAAATTTAAAAGAAAATATGATGTGGCAAATGCTGATATCTAATAATATGAATAGCTTACAAATTAAAGCAATTTTCAAGTAATTTTTCACTCGACAAAAACAACTAAATCTACAAAACTTCAAAATAATTGTGAGTAATTGAAAATGCAGCTTATATATGTGTATATATGTATATATATATGTATAGGCATTCTACGTATACATATTCTGATGCAAAAATCAGATCGTATTTTCTGACAGGTTGAATGCATTTTATAAAAACAATAGGGTGAAATATTTGAAATAGTTATTATTGTTGCCATATGTTGTGGCATAATTATGAGTTAATCATATGAAAAGGTATCTAGAAAAAATTCAATTCCTATTTTAAATACATGTTAGGTATTTCTCTCTTTGAAAAGAAAATGCAGCAGATATGGACATTTTTCCATTCCCAAAACCATTTTTAAGAAAAACCATTTTTAAGAAAAATTTTGGAGTAGCCTTTCTCTTAAAATTCAAAATAAAACCAAAAACTAATAGAATTTCTTTTCCATTTTCTATTTTTGTTGTTGTTGAGTAAGATCAGAGAGTAAATCCTTGGGCCACATTTTTTACATTTTGAAAAATATGTACAAGGGCAAATACAAAAAGGAAGCCTTGCTAAAGGCCTTCAAAATGTTGCTCGGGGCTATCTATTCTTTCTGAATGCTTCCAGCTATAGAGGAGGAGCAAAAATTTCAAGAAAATCAACAGAACAATAAATAATCCATTAACTATATATTACTTGAGTATGATGCTGTGATGTTATTGCTTATGAGATATAATATTTATTTACTAGCAGATTCCTAACATGTAAAGCCACAACGAAGTTTGAAATGTGATTCTGGGTGTCTTCAGGGTTGTACACTTACCTCCTGTCCCATTTGTGGTGACCGATGTGCTGCTGAGATTAGCTTTCTCCAGTTTGGAGCTACCAGGAGTATCGCCACCTCCAACAAGAGGATGAGGACTCGCTAGGTCCTGCATTTCCATAGACCTGTTGGAGCAGGAAGCAACAGAGAAAAAGTTGAAATTTCAGCAATGCTTTCTTAATAAACTCTGTATATCACTCTACTGAGCATGCAGGTGATCTCACAATAATAGGAATTGAAACCCACAGCTAAGACTTTTTGGTTAATCAGGTGAACGTGACGGTCCATTAAAAGTTAATAAATAAGTAAAGCTTCCATGATAGCTAAGCTTCCTCATTTGTTTGTTATTTGTAATAACCATACAAAAACTCAGATCTACAGGAAGGAATGAAGAGTGACAGAAAGGTAAATTTGTAGGTAAATACAAAAGATTATCTTATTTTTCTCTTAATTCATGAAAGACAGTGAACTGTGTAATTTATGATATAGGATAAAAGTATATGTGACAACAACAGCACAAAGAATAGTTGCCAGGGGTGGGATTGGGGTGGGAATGAATAGGCAGAGCACAGAGAATTTTTAGGACAGTGAAAATACTCTGTATGATATTGTAATGAAAGATGTATGTCATTATACATCATGCAAACTCACAGAATGTACAGCACCAAGAATTAACACTAAGGTAAACTATGTACTTTCAGTGTAGGTTCATCCTTGGTAACAAATGCAGCATTCCGGTGAGTGATGCTGATAATAGGGGAGGTTACGCATGTGCAGGGCAGGGGGTAGATGGAAAATCTCTGTACCTACTGTTCAACTTTGCTGTAAGTGTTAAACTACCCTGAAAAATAAAATCTTAGGAAAAACCAAATCAAAATTGGTCATATGCAAATAAAGCAGTGGTTAGTGAGAAATTTATATCTTTAAATGGTTACATAAGAAAAGAAGGGTTTAGAATCTGTGATCTAAGTTTCTACCTTAAGAAACCAGTGACAGAAAGGCAACTGAATCCAAAGTAAGTAAAAGACAGGAAACAATAAAAAGCAGAAATCACTGAAATAGAAAATCTATGAACAACAGAGACAATTTACAAATCCAGAAGATGATCATTAGAGATACTGAAGATATTAAAAAGGATGATAAGAGAATATTATGAACAATATTATGCCAAATAATTCAATAATTTAGATAAAATCAGACTTTCTTGAAAGACACAAACTATAAAAACTTATAACAATTTTTAAAAACTGTCCTATACCAATTAAAGAAATTGAATTCATAATTAAACATTTAAAAAAACTCCATGGCCATATGGTCACATTAGTGAATGCTAGCAAACATTTAAGGAAAAATAACAGCCATCTTTCATAAATTCTTTTAGAAAAAAATAGGAGGTAACACTTTTCACTCCACTGTAAGAGACCAGAATTACCCTGATCCAAAGTCTGCCAAAGGCAATTCCAAGAAAAAAAAAATTATGGATTTATATTTCTCATGAACATAGATGAAACAATATTTCAAAAACTATTATCAAATAAAATCCAGCAATGAAAAGGGTAATATATGATGACCAGGTGTGTTTTATTCCAAGAATTCAAGTTGAGTTAACACTTAAAAATCAATAAATGTAATTCAATATATTAACAGAATATACTTTCAATGGGTGTAAAATGCATTTGACAATATTCATTATCCATTCATGATACAACTCTCAGAAAACTAGGAAACACACTAAAAATCAATAAATGTAATCCAATATATTAACAGAATATACTTTCAATGGGTGTAAAATGCATTTGACAATATTCATTATCCATTAATGATACAACTCTCAGAAAACTAGGAAAAGAAGCATTTGCCTCCCATATGATAAAGACCATTCTTGAAAAATCTACATCTTATGTCATGATGAAATATTGAATGATTTCTCATTAAAGAAAGATCAGAACTAAGGCAAGAGTATCTCTTTTTCCCACTTCAATACGACATTTTATTGGCACTCTTAGTCAGTGGGAGAAAACAAAAATGAATAAGTAAAAGGGGTAAAGCTTAGAAAGAAAAATTGTTAATTCAATAAAATAGTTAACTAATAAGGACCTGCTGTATAAAAAAAACCCTGTTAATTCACAGGTAACATAATTGTTTATGTAAAATATTCTGAGAAATCCATTAAGAAAAACCCTATGAGAACTAATGGGTGAATTTACCAAAGTTACAGGTACAAGGGCCTTGCCAATAATAAATAAAAACATGAATCAAAAATATCTGAAACATCAGTCAATGCCTTTCTAGTTCAAACATGAACTACCAAAACAGTGGCTGTTCAGGAGGTTGGAAGTTGGGTTATGAACAGTCCCGCTCCAGCTCAACTCAACTCCAAAAGGAATCTGAATGCTCAGACCCTTGTTTTCACAGCCAGCCAGAACAAACGACTTAGACACTTTGGGAAATAAAACAAAACAAATACCATGCTTCAGTCTCTACTGAGTTTCTGTACACAATCTTCAGAAAACTATAAATACATGATTTTCAGAATACTATAAATTATTTTTTACATAATGTTCAGAATGACATCTTGAGTCATAACAAGAAGCAGGAATATAGGACCCATAGTAGAGAGAAAACACAGTAAATAGAAGCAGACCTGTAGATGACTCAGGATTTGGAATTAGCAGAAAAGGATTTAAAAAACTATGGTGTATATGTGAAATAATTTATAGGAAAAGATATGTACACAAGGTATAAACATATAAATATGCCACGTATATAGATATATACATATATGGCATATATACATATGTGCCATATATATTTTATATGTATGTGTAATTATGAATATAACGTGTATGTATTACATCTAAATATCGCATATAGAAAAAAATGAAAACTGCAAAATAGAGCCAAATGAAAGTTCTAGAATGAATATTATAATATATTAAATAAAAAAATAGTCTTTGGATGGACTTCAAGGCACTGCAAAAAAAAAAAAAAAAATTCAGTAAATCTGAAACTGGGCCAGTAGAAGTTATTCAAACTGAAGCAAACAGACAAAATATTGGGGAAAATATTGAATAAAGTAAAAGTAACCTGTGGAATATTATTAGAAAGCAAGAAAGGGAAAGAGACAGAATAATTTCAGAATAAATAATGGCCAAATTTGATAATAAACAGCAACCCATAAAGCCCTGAAACATAATAAATGAGAAAAAGAAAAAGAAAACCAAACCTTACACATTACAGCACATTACATTCATACATACATTCGTACATACATTCATACATACAGCACATTACAGTCAAATTCTTAAAATAAGATAAAGAGAGATCTTTATAGCAATCGGATAAAAAAGACACAGAGAAGAGGAGAATAGTAGGAACCCCCAAAAGTATTATCGGTAGCACACTCCTGATAACAGGCTTAATTACGGTAAACAACGAATGCTCATGATTTTATCTTCTCCTACCGAACCCACCCAACAGAAATATTTTTAGTTTAACTGAACTAATAAATGAAGAATTGCTTATTACATGCAAAGTACTGTCACAGGTGTTAGGCTTGCTAAATGGAGAAACCATGGTCCTACCCTCAAAGAAATTTATGATCTAAATGAGAAAGCAGATCCTGTGCATAGAAAACTACAGTACATTAAGTATCCAGACAGAGCCTGGGGCCACATCCTGGAGAAGGTCATTGAGAGCTGCGTTCCCTCCCTCTGACCAGAGGCGTGCGGGGCTTGGGAGACATATGAATAGGTTTTTCCAGCTTTACCACGTGTCCACTACTGGGTTATGCCTGAAGGAGTTGTATAGAATTCGATAAGTGGTTGGGATAAATGCTGCGTAGAAGGTAAGAGGCTCCGTAAGAGTTAGGAGGTGGATGGGGCCCTCAGAGGGGAGCATTCAGGAGCAGAGGCCAAAGCAAGACAGAAACCTTTGGCCAGAGAGGTTTCATCACACTAAGTTCATTTTAGGGTGCCAGGGGAATGTGCTGTCAAACTTGAGGAGTTTATCCCTCTTTTTTTGTTTTTCTGGGTTTTTTTGACCGTGCCATGCGGCATGTGGGATCTTAGTTCCCCGACCAGGGATCAAACCAGCGCCCCCTGCAGTGAAAGCGCAGTCTTAACCACTGGACCGCCAGGGAGTTTATTCTTGACCCATAGGCAATGAGGAGGCATCGAGGGTTGTTGATCTGGGGAGTCATGAAAAAAATCAGTTGGAGGATTGACGTTAGCAGTGGTTGTTGGCGCGCAGGGTGCCTGCGCCACAGGATTACTAAACCCAAGGTGGGTCGATGGGAGATTATAGAGGCGCGTTTTCCAAGGAGTGGGGCAGGGAGTGTTGTTACTATTAATACTGTGAACTTAAAGAGTCTAGAAAATTTTCTCAGAAATTGTTAGCTGGGTTTTGATGAATTCAAAGAAGGGGTTCTAGGGGAAGCATCTAGTTGGTAGTATTACTGAAACTGCAAGGTAGTGTAGGGGCTCACAGCCAATCTGAGCCACATGCAACGTGAAGAAGGAAAATCAGTCAGGAATGAAAGGACGGAGCCCACACTACAGAGAGGAGCAGGAATATGTCACTCCCGGAAAACAAAAGAAAGATAGCCTTTGTATCTTACATTCCAGTTTCCAGGAAGCCAAAATGCAATTATCTGGCTCTGTACAGTAAGTCTCCTTTGCTTGAATTTATTTTAATGGGTTGATATTTCTTACAATTAATAGAGCCTGTAGAGAATAGGCATGCATTATTGCTGTAAACCATACATTATTGCTATAAACTATACAGTAAGGATATTCCTGTACTTCCTTTTGTATGTTAAACTTCAGATTCTTTTTAAGTCTAGTTCATACAATATGTAACATATAAAATATAAAGTTTACCTTAGAGTTCAACAGCAGAAAATGTTTAACAGCTACCAGTTTTTACTGAGTACATATTGTAAGACACAGCCTACGCTTGGTACTTCAAATATATCCTCTCTGTTAATCTTTACATTAACACACTGATGTGCATATTATTTTCCATATTTTATAGATAAAGAAATTGAGACTCAGAGAGGATATACAGCATGCCCAAGACCTCATAGGTTGAAAGTAGCAGCACCAAGACTTGAACTCAAGTCTATTTGATGCCGGAGCCCAGGTTCTTTCTGTCACATTATATGTTTCCCATTTTTAAAAGTGGCTTTAGTTTTTTCACACTGTGAAACCACAATTAGGAATGCATATTCTTGCAATAAAACATTTTGAATGGTTTTCAAAAAATACTCAACTCAATATAAGCTTCTACTCTGACAAATCTACATTACCATATTTAAAGGAGACCCCTTTCTAAATAGCACAGAGAATTATATTCAATATCCTGTGATAAACCACACTGGAAAAGAATTTTTAAAAGAATGTATATATATGTATAAAGGTGCCCCTTTTTATCTTCCAAGATGTCACTTTCAACCCATGTCATAAGGCCATGTGAATACTAGCATCTTTCTGGACAATATAAAAAACAAACATCCATAAACACAAAAACTCTTTAAAAAAAAAAGAAAAGAAGACTTGCAGGTCACATGCAGCTGTTTTCTTGCTTCTTGTCTGCATTCTTCTGCAGCACAGGTGGAATTTATTTCTAGCAGACTTAAATATCCTCTTCAAACCCAAGGAAGAGCATGCTTTATACTTGTGCATTTAGTCTCCTGTAACTCAGAAACCATGATTCCTTCTGCACAGAGCCTGGTAATGAGTCATAGACTGTTTATTTACAGGCTGAGATTCCACCAATTCTTCATGACCCAAGAAATGCAAAAACATCCTAGACTTTCAAAGGCATTCACTCCCATGCCAGCTTTTCTCTTTGCATAAAGTGGACAGTGTGTATGCAGGGCTCTGTGTCCCAAGCTCTCAGAGTCTGCCTAACTAGCCAATTTTCATTTGGACCGTCAGAATGCATTTAAGGGCAAGAGTTCAGGTATTTGCTTTACTCATAACTTCCTTTTTTATGTAATATAAGCCTTTTCATCCTCCTTAGCTGAAAAATTGGAATAACAAAATCAGCTTTTACTTAAATAATGAGAGTACAGGTTGCATTAGGGTAGGGATTATTTTCTATTCATTGCTTTTTTCCTCTACACTTAGAATTGTGTGGGGTACTTAGTGAGTGCTAAGGATGAATAATAAAATAGGAATAGGAAAAATGCTGATGAAGTGATTGAATAACTCGGAGTCAAGAGTACTCTGGTTCAACAAACACTGCTTGAGCATCCAGGAAGTTCAGGGACATTTCTAGGAATCCAGAAAGTATCTTCTGAGAGCTTGGAGGCTAGTAGGAGAGCAAAGGGATGGGTGGAGGGAGACGGGGATTAGCACTGTGATGTCACTGTGTATGGAAGGTTTCATATCTGCATGTGCAATGTTAGAACTCCCAAATGAGTGAGGGGTGTGTGTGTGTGTGTGCGCACCCATGAGCGTGCAAGAGGGTGGGGAGGAAGACGCCCTGCATGGATACAGAAAACCACTGTGCGAGAAAAAATATAATAAAGCCATTTGGTCAACTTAGATTGGATGAAAGTCATAGGCATGTCACTACTGGGTGCCAATTCCCACTCTCTGGAAAAAGCACATCCGTCCACCTTAAACCAGCACATTTCAGATTAGGAGCCAAGAAACCCTTGTCCCAGCTGCAGTCCTGAGCCAGTTTCTCCCCTGGCTCAGTTAGGCTGGGAGATGTGGATGCTCTCTGCTGCACGGTGTCTATGTCACTGATCAGGTGGCCAGACAGTCCCAGAAGGAGGCCCTCACTAGCCCATTTCAGCAGACATCATCAGAACTGGGCTCTGCTGCAGAGAAAAGGAAATGTTGGAGGAAGAAAACCCCTATCAACAAGGATCAGGGAAGTGGGCCATGAATAATGGGAGCTATTCTTGCAATTTGTCAGTGACCTCATGCCTGTCCCTGAGGCCAGCCTGAATGCTTGCAGTGCAAGTGACCCGTCTGCCAGAGTGACCTCAGGCCCTGGAGTAACAGCAAATAAAGCCATGGACACACTGTTCTCTGGACACTTTTACAGTCCTTCCTTTCCAGGGCTTCCTTACAGATCTAGACGAGTCCTACAGCTCTGGCCCTTTCTTCACTACGACTCTTAACAGATTATTTAGATAAAACATGGTCTCCCCACCCAAAAAATGTGAGTAAATTTTTAAAAAGTGTATCTCTAAAGCACTTCTCTAAATTTAGGTTTTCAAAGCCCCCCCCCTTTACTTTGAAAACAAAGGAAAAAAAGCCCAATGAATTCTCCAACCGTTATTTGAATAGTACAGGACTCAAGTTTCTGTTAGATCAGTTACAAACCATGGTTAATGAAGCAGGAAATTATTTCCCTCCAGTAAGCAGAAGAATAAAGCCATACGGCCACAATAAAAACATCTAATACCATTAATTATACCAAGAAATATATAGACTCTTTTTCTAAGGAAAAAACTCTACCAGTAAGGATCAAACATTTTACTGGATGATTGAATGAGGGTTTTTCAATGCTAGAATGTTGAATTGAAAAGAGCAAAGCATTAGCATAATGTACACAATAAAGATAGCTCCCTATGAAAATGATGGAATTTCGGAGTCTTGAGGGACATTCAATGTCCTCGAATGCAAAAATACCATTTTATGCGCAAGGCTGGGAGTACTATGTTAAGGGCCTGTACTATAGGCTGAAACCTGGGTTTTAAACTCCATCTCTATCACTTACCAGTCAATGGACTTTAGGCTCAAAAATGGAGTTAATGATACCCACTGGAGGGTTACTGAGTGAATGAAATAAGATCACGCACGCAAATTACACAGAATTTGGCACACAGTGTATCTTTATGAATGTTAGCTATTACCAAAGTCACTTCTACAATGCTGTCAATAAATGTCTGATTTGTCTGTTTGAAAACCTGTAGTATCAAGAAAATTGTTTTCTTAAGAGGAAGCCCATTTCATTTTCCACTCACTTATTACTCAGAAAGTCTTCCATACATGGTTTCCATGCAACTTTGGTCCTGGAAGAAATTTAACCCATTGACATGGGGTAAGTCTAAACTTTCTTTCCCATAACTTCCCTTCAAACCTCAAAGAGGAATGTCCCAACTCAGAGCCTTAAAGGTGCAAAACATGGCAGGAATATTAAAAGGATCACTCTGGACCCATCAGTATAGTCTGAAGAGTACACTAGCTTTGCTATCAGACACTTTACAGTATGAACATACACTGAAACCCAGCCAACCAAACCCCTATGATTTGTCCCATGTAATGCTTTACAGCCCTGTTTTCTCTCAGCCACAACACATGCCGTTGGCATTTGGAACCTAAGTGAACAGCTTTTCATATGTTCCTCTTAAATGCTATCTTGTTGGATTGAGTCCACTGTTTTATCTTGTCCTGTCAGATTCTGATTCTGCTGTTCCAAGTATTCTTTCCCTGTGCCATGACACCCATAAACTTTCCTAGCATGCGCTCATTGCCAAATCACAATAAACATGTTGAACAGGCCAATGTCAAGGACAGGTCTTGAAGAAGGCACTAGAGTTATATCTTTAGATCTATATCACTGGGAGATAGTTATTGAGCTAATAGCAGTACTATCTTTCAGTCTCTATTTTTCTGTATTTTCCTCATAAAAATATCAAGAGCCTTTGAGACACACGTTGTTGAATGCCATATGTGCTAAGTATAATGCAGGCCTTTGTTCCTCTTTTCTGGTATTGCTGTCAGGCTATTCTGGCATGGCTTTTGCTTAGAGAACTTATGCTGGATTCTCATGATCACAGTCCTCTTTCTAATTATTTATATTTAGTTATCTAAGAAGGTAATTTTATTTTTTTGAGATGGATTTCGAACATTTTAATTTTGAAAATTTTTATTGAAGTATAGTTGATTTACAATGTGGTATTAGTTTCAGGCGTACAGCGAAGTGATTGAGATATACATATATATGTATATATACACCTATATATGTGTGTACAGTGACGTGATTCAGATATATATATATATTCTTTTTCAGGTTATTACAAAATATTGAGTGTAGTTTCCTATGCTCTACAGTAGTGGATCCTTACTGTTTATCTATTTTATACATAAAATATATAAACTATCTATTTTATATATAGTAGTGTATATATGCTACTCCCAAATTCCTAATTTATCCTCCCCACCACCTTTCCCCTTTGGTACCCTTAAGTTTGTTTTCTGTCTGTTTCTGTTTTGTAAATAAGTTCATTTTTTATCACTGATCTAAAGTTTATTGTGTCACACAATGAAACAATGAAAAAATGATTTCTCTTTAGAAATCTGATCCTAAAATACACATATGGCATGTGCTTTATTAGATAACAATATGGATGGGGAAGGAGGAACAGGAATCTAAGTCTATGATCTACTACTTAGGAAAAGTTAATGGGTGTGTGTGTAGATGGTTTTCCTAATATCTTCTCAGGTTTACACGGCTCTCGAAATAACACTGTGAGTCCTCCACAGACAGGCATTCTGTACTCTCTCCCTTTCTATGCCAAGACATTCTGTATCTTTATGAGGTTACTCAACCCATTCACTTTGAAGGCAAGGAAGTTAGCACCTGCCACGGGGGATCAGAATGTGAAATGTGAGGAGGGAGCCCTGTGATAAGTGCCTGACCTTTTACCAAACAAACAAAAAAAACCTCTAAGAAAACAATGAAGAAAATGCAGTAATATACCAATATACCAATCAGAGTGTTGTGCCGCTCTTAATACAAGCAATTAAAGTTCCACTCCACAGGAAGCAATGGTTGCTTCCTGTGTGTAATTCACAGAACAGCCAGCAATGCCAGGAGACATCAGGGAACTCCCCCACTGCCCCACCCTTATGACCCCATAACATGATAGTCTCCACTAAAAAAAAAAAGTCAAACAGCCATCTTAGTGATAGGAACTTGGGGCCCACTGCTCATCTGACGTAATACTTCACGGAGCAGGTCCAAACACAATGCAGGGCCCTTGAAATCAGCAGGAGCTCAGCACTCCGATCCATGCCAAAGAGCAAGATGAGAAATGGGGCTGGTATAAATATTCATTGGGAAGTTACGGCCAACCTCCTTGTGCTGTGTGTTTAATGCAACTCAAAACTGCTCCACCTGGTCCCTTCTGGCTCCCTCATGTCTACCAGGGGCTGGCAGCTGGAAGGCAGGCTGAGCTTAGAGATCTTTTAATTTGCTGTAGCACCAGAGGGACAGGCAGGAGGGATGACAATGCATATGCTGGGATTCAATTACAGGGCTGTCTTTTTCCCAGGTGGGAGGTAACACTGACTGCAGAGAATTCAATGCTTCATCTGTTAAGGTCCCTTAGGAAAAGATGGGTGGTTTGCAAAAGCTGGGGGTGTGGAATAATGCTCTATGGTCGGCCCTCAAGACAAAAATCTTGGCAAAAATTATCAGGCAAATTGAATGGTATTTTGTTAGGCTCACATGCAATCTTTACTTTTCTCATTTTCCAAAGCAAAATTATTCTGTAAATTCTGCCTAGAAAATACAGATGGTTGCTCCTAAATTCTGAAATCAGTTGATGTGTAGCCTATAAAATGTAGGATGAGAGAAGCTTTGAGATCACTGTCCCATGAGTTTCACTGCCAAAAAGGTGTTTAAATATTGCATAGAGTTAGATGTGTTCCAACCATGAACATTTAAGGGGAACACACACTGTTCTGAATTTAAAGCACTGAACAGTTCCTAAAAGCTTGACAAAAATAACTACAATGTAATTTTTTCTTTACAATAAAATGGCATAATGGCATTACTCTTTAGGACCCTAAACTCAATAATCTGTTGTAGTTTGTTGGGGCTAAAGGGGGAGGGTGTGCTTCTTATTCTAACTGCTACAGAGCAAGGTTCACCAAATACATAAGTGAGGTTGACTAGTGTCTGCTGGATTATTTCTCTATGAATAGTTACTGCGCTACTAATTACAAACCAATACTATCTATTCCTTAGAGTAGATCTATCTGTGCTATTACTTGGGCAAACCTCCTAGGTGGATGGCTTCATTTTTATTCTGTATTTAAAAGGAAAAAAGAAAGCTGCATTTGTTTTTATCTCTCAATTTCATGCTTGCCCTAGGACAGCCTTTTCTCCCCATGGTAGTTAGAGTGGAGCTTTGCAATAACCAACTCAAACCAAGTTCATCTTCTGCTCAAAACCTTCTAACGCTTTCCCATCGCTCCTAGAGAAATTCCCCAGTTGCTCACCTGGCCTCTCAGGTCACTTCCTTATGTGATACACCGATGCACCATTTCCCTGACCTTGGCTCCCAAGTGATTCCCTCACCCATGGAGCTCCTCCAGCCCATGGCACACCACCTCCCCAACCCTGACCTGCCCATCTTCAAACATACCCAACAGGCTCCTAGAACAGGCTCTTGGCACTTGACGTTTCCTTTCCCTGGAGCACCATTCCCTCAGCCATCCTCCTTGTCCTGTTCCTCTGCTCAGACCCCCCCCTATTCAGAGAGCCTTTCTCTGCCCTCCTTATAAAACAGCAACAACCTCACCCAATAATTACCCACTATCCAATTTATGTTATAATTGTACCATTTATACTGCTTTATTCTTCTTCAAGGCAATTATCTCCCCTGACATAGTATATATTAACTTATTAGTTAATTGTCTCTCCCTCTAGAATGTATGCTCATGACAGGAGGGGAGTTTTTATTCATGGCTGTATCTATAGTGCCTAGGACTGTGCCTGGCATATAAGTGTTCAATGTATGAATAGATTTTCCAGTAATTTCAACTGACTAACCTAGTTAGTCTAGTTACCTAGGCTTGATCACACACCTCAATATCACTAGTTTTCTGTGGCATAGTTTTATTGTTTCTTAAAATCAACTCTCTGATTAAAAAAATACAGTTCAAATATAAAGAATTGTACAATGTGATTGACAGAATCTCTAGTATTTTTTCGTCTTTAAATTTGAAGAATAGAGTAAATTAATAATTGTTTAATGAGTGCCTAGCATGTAATCAGGTACTACGTTTTCTATATTTTTAGTAAAAACATAGTTTTACCTGAAATTAAACATTTTCTTATATTCTTTGCAAAATCCAAATTTTAGCTTAAGATCAAGTATGTTAGTATGTTCAGGCTGCTATAACAAAATACCACAGGCTGGGTAGCTTATAAACTACAGAAATGTATTGCTCACAGTCTGGATGCTAGGAAGCCCAAGATCAAGGTGCAGCAGGGTTGAGTTCCCCGGTGAGGGCCCTGTTCCTGATTCATGTTTTCTGCTTTCCCACTGTGTCCTCACATGGTGGAAGTGGCAAAGGAACTCTCTGGAGCCTCTTTTATAAGGGCACTAATCCCATCCATGAGGGCTCCACCCTCATGATCTAAGCACCTCTCAAAGATTATTTCCTGATACTATCATTTTGAGGGGTTAGGATTTCAACATATGAATTTTGAGGAGATACAAATATTTAGACCATAGCACCAAGCAATGAGGTTGAAAGTAAAACTGTTCTATTTTCAGTCCCCAAATATTTTTTGAAGCCTCAGTAGAGTATAACATTTAAAATCTCTCCTAAACACACATATACACAGACACCTAAAATTAAAAATAATATTATTTTCTTCTTTAAAATATTTATGAAATTTAACAACTCTGTGAGATTAAAAACAAAAACAAAAAAAACCAAAAAAAACCCCACAGCTTTGTTCTTCTGCCTTTAAAGTGATTGGAAACTCAAGAGGGCTTGACAAGTTGACTAAGTTCATACAACTGGTCACTGGAAGAGCTTCAACAGAACCTAATCAGCAGCCATGGACTAGACTTTGACACAGGAATAGGTGGTTGCAAAAAAGCACTCCTCTTTCTATTTCCCCCCTCTAGTTGCTATATAAACATTGTTCTTCCTTTCAAAACCCAGAATTTTCAAATTAGAGTCAATGCTTCGTATTTTCTTTCTCACCTCACAGCAATCTTCTTTCCACTTCAATCAGTTTCCAGAGTCTACCTAGATTCACCTCCTCCCAATTCCTAATATAATGGGCTTTTTCTTTAACTCTTAGTTTGGCCCCTCTTTGGCATTTCGTATTGTTAATGACTTCTCCTCAAAATTTCTTCCTCTTAGGCTTATCTAATAATTTTGTAGTGGTCCTGTTGCCTGGCTATGGGTTTGCCATTTTTAATTCATTCCCTTTTACCTAAAAGAATCTTAATTTTTGTTTAGGTATTTATTTCCCACCAAAAAAGCTCAGCGTCTTAGAAAAAGCTAAGTCTACCCTCATTTCCAGGAGATGGCAGCCTAATTCATCTTTCCAGTTAATGATTGTTTCAGGAATCCTAAGGCAACCATATTTGTGCCAAAGAGACCCAAGGAATACTTTGCTGGAGACTTGTGGGTAAGTTCCTCTTCATACTTCTCAGAGAGCTTCCAGATCCAAACTGAATCTTCAGCTGGATGTGAATGAGGGAGCGTGGAGTGTTGATTTCTACCCCCAGTCATTTTATCCCCAGTGGAGAAATAGCCTTAGGGCACATCCAAAACTGTGGAGGGCAGAGCAAAAGGAGACAAAGGAAAGTGATTTCTCCATGAAGTTATTGAGCTCCTGGATCAACCACTCAGAGGCCTTTCTACCTCCGGAATTCCAGTTATGTGAACCAATAAATTACCTTATTGTTTAAAGCTCCATGAGTCAGCTTCTCTATTACCTGCACTTGAAACCATCTTAACTGATACAACTACTCTTTCCTGGTTTCTTGACGTCACATCTGGCCATCAATTTTCAGACTTCTTCGTGGGTCATTCTTGTCCTCTTAACCTTTTGATGCCCGTAATCTTGCAGCCTCAGCCCTCATCTCATGTCACTCAGGGAAACACCCTTCTGGGGAATTTCCACACATATTTATGTCTTTAACAACTATTGTTTGTTAATCAATTCAAAATCCCTCCCTCCTCAACCCTCAAATCTCTTCTAAGTACTGGATCTTATCTACAATGCTGTACTTGTCATCTCCACCAGGATCTCTCACAGACTCTTTTAACATTCTCTGCCCACAGCTAAACTCATCATCATCGCTTTCACACCTATTCATGCTCTTATCTCTAACTATACTATTAAATTGGTCACTCAAATCAGAATCCTAGGCGATATCCTCAAGCCTTCAGTCTTTAGCAGGTTCATCAAATATTCTCAGTGCTTCTGCCTAAATAGATTCCAAATTAGGAATCTATTTAGTACTTAAATTAGGTCTTCATAATTCTTCACCTAATCTTTGCTACAGGCTCTACATATCACACAGAATCTTAGCAGTTCACTCATTCTTAAGTGTATATCAAGTAGGAGGGGCTCTGACCATACCTTGACGAAGGAACAAATAGTTTCCTGGTGTTTCTATCTTCTCTCCAAATCGTCCTCCAGACAATCATCAGAATTATTTTTCTCAAATAAAACTATAACCACGTGACTTCCCTTCTTAAATTCCCTTCCCTCCCCACTACCCCTCGGGGGAAAAAAAAGTTCTCTAGTGGCTTAAGTTCAAATATTTAACAAATATGTACTACACTTAAGATTCTGGGTTAAGAGCTTTAAAAGAGTGCGTTATGATTTTCTTCTTTTAACAATTGCATAATTTAGGAAAAATATAAGTATCGTCATTCTACTCTGAATCCAAGAAACTGCATCAATTTACTCTGAGCTAGAATATTCTCATATCATTTTTTATGCTCTATCTATCTAGACCTAGAATGATCTTGATCTTTCATCTTATAGTAATGTACAAGAATTCCAGAAAACACATGATTGACTAAGTGACACTGTCAGGTACAGAAATCGCTACTTTTCGGAAGCTGTATCACATTCTTTAAAATTCAGCGATCACTCAAATTTGTTCATATTTCCTTCCAGGTTGTTCTTCTGAAGAAAGGACTATTGTTTATTATCCCCACCATATAGTAGACAATTTTGTACCTTTATTTATTATTTGACAACTATTTGGATGCCCAGGTGCCCTCAGTTTTCCTTTATGAAAAAAAACAAGTCTGTGCTTTTGTGGAGCTTACTTTCTAGAGTGGGGTAGGAGAAGAATATACATCCCCTTATGTTATAACCATCATTCACTTTGAAATGTTGCAGTGGGTTATTTCACCTATTTATAAGACTGGCTACAATGCAGTTAGATTATGAGTGCTATAGATCAGAAACACCAAAGGTGTCCATGGGAGATGTGGCTCAGCCACACAGGTGTAACTTTAACAAGACATAAATTATTCGCAGAATTCAGATACATGGAGGCGAGAAGAGAGGGTATTCTGGTGAGAGGATAAACTTGAGCCCTGGAACACAGCTGGAATGAACACACCTTGGCATGGGGAAGTGGGAAGAACAGGCCAGCTAAAATGGAGAATGTGTGTTGGAGAAGAGAAAAAAGTTTGATTACTAGCATAGCTAGAGCTTTTAAAAGCCAAGCAGTGCAATCTGACCAGGGCGGGGTACTGTAATTAAAGCAGTCATTGTAGGGGCTTAGTCTGGCTAATCTGCATTAATATGGCTTAGAAAAGAGGGAGAAGTTATTGACACAGGCAGGTTTGGACGCCGATGCAACAATTCAGGCAGGAAGTTAAATGGATTTTGACTAAGTTGGCGATGACAGGATTGAAAACAAGTGAAAGGCATTAAGCATATTTTGGTTGGAAAATTACAACTTGATGATCAGACATCTAAGTCAAACATTCATTTATTCATATGTACTGAACATCGCAATTTGAGTTATTAATATTTCTCGAGTATCCAACATATTTACTGAGCACCCAACATATTTACTGAACACCCAACCTATTTACTGAACACCTGCTAAGTAACTACCATTCTACCTGTTAGTAGACTCAAAAGAAAAAAAAGCATGGTCCCCACACTCTGTGACTGTGGTCACAGTCTAGCAAGGCAGCTGGAACAACAGCACAGAACAAGGGCAGCGCTGTGGACATTGGCAGCAGAGATGAGAAGTGATTAACTTTGCTGGGGTTTTGTAACTGCACGTGCATCTGTGTGCAGAGATAAAAGAAGGCTTCAAGACTGAGTTCTGAGTGATTCCCCTGGTATCAGGGGGACACGGGTTGGTGTTGGTGAGGGAGTTCAGAAGATGGGAAAACAGGTTTATTCAAAGGCCCGGAGAAAGGAAATGGCCTAGTGTGTTGCGATACCTGCGAGTAGTAAAATATTTCTGCATCCTAGAGATTAGGGAGCAGGTGATGAAGAGCACACAGAACTCCTTCACCTCCGTGATGAGGACGTGAGTTGTAGTCTGCTGGCAGGGAAGAGCAAGTGGAGAGCTGGTAGCAACAGTGCGGTGTGGTCAAAACTACCTTTTAGAAAAATATGCGATGACCACGTCGAGGCTGAATTAGAGAGGGGAAAACTGGAGGGGGGCCCAAGATGAGAGACTATTGACCTGCTGAGGCAGGAGGTGAGAAGAGACTAAACTTGAGCATCATAGGGGCAATGCAATGACCGTCACGCAAGACGCTGGATTACCAGAACCTGGAACCTAATTAGACGTGAAGAGAGGGAAATTTCAGAGATCACTCAGGATTTGAACTCACTGGTTGGAGGAAGGATGGAACAAAAGAGGAAAAAAGAATTGAGGTTGTTTTCAGTGAAAGTGAGTTGATGTGTTGCTTTGAAGAAAAGATTTCCAGGTAAGCAGTGCAGGACCTCCTGACCTCAGGGTAAAGGAAAAATACCACTGATTTCAGTTCTTCAACTGTCCCATGATCTTCTACTTAGGCTTGCCTGCTTTGTTTTCCTCATTAGCTTTTAGATTTGCCAACAGATATCTAGTTCTCGCACCACATAATTACTGAACACCTATACATGCCAGATACTGTCCCAGGCTCTGACTAATAACAGGTATTATTTCATGTTTAATGTTTTGCTTATGAGAAAGTTTATGGATATATATTTTTTTTCTCTAAAAAGGTCAATCAATTCAATAACTGGAAACAACACAAACGTCTGTCAAGAAGTGAATGGCCAAACACCAACCAATACGATACAGCAACACAAAGGAACGACCCACTGATAGATGCTCACAGCATGGAGGAAAGTGAAAATAAATAGAAAGGAGATATGTGCTTGCAGGAAAATGAAGGTGGGGGAAGTGGAAGGGAGATAGGAAAAATAATTGAGAGGCAGGAGCAAATTTTGGGGGTGATGGATAAGTTGACAGATGATTGTGGTGATGGCTACACTGGCGTACACATACGTCACATCATCAGATTGAACACTTTAAATATGCATGTTAAGTATACCTCAATAAAGCTGTCTTTAAATAATAAAAATCATGAGTATCTTTAAGTGTGGATTATGCACTTATTTTTTTTCTCATTTCTCCTTTCAACTTTTTAACAATATGTCTGTATCCATACAGCAATATTAAAATATTCAGTAGCTGTATCAGTGAATCTTTCTGTTTTGTATCTCTTTAAAGACCTTCTTTACTAAATACATATATATATGTTCAATATATATCTACTGAATCACTTCACCGTACACCTGAAACTAGCACAACTTGTAAATCAACTATATTTCAATAAAAAGAAGTTAAAAATAAATAAATAAATAAATGCCTCTGAGGAAAGATTTTTGTATCCTCACAAGTGGATAGTCGCTGTCACAAAAGAAGTTGACTTTAATTTTCTTCTTTTGCTTTCTTACATTTTAAATGTGATGCTATAAAACCATATCATCTCTGTAATAAAATTCATTTCAAAAATTGTAAAAATTATAAAAAAGCACACTGGCCAGGCACACAATTACTTTCCTAATAATCAGGGAACAGCAACTTTAATCAACGATGAAACACTGTATCAAACCCATCAGACTGTCAAATACTACAAATCAGATAAGGTCAAATGTTGGCTAGAGGGTGGTAAAATGGGTCAGTCTCATGCTTCTGGTGGAAATGTAAATTGGTACAGCATATTTGGAAAGAAATATTGCAATATCTAATAAAGTTGAAAATGTGTTTATACCATTAATGGTTGCAGAACTATTTTTCAATTTTCCATTATTCTAGCTACTGGTGCCATTTTTTTTTTTTTTTTTTTTTTGCGGTACACGGGCCTCTCACTGCCGTGGCCTCTCCCGTTGCGGAGCACAGGCTCCGGATGCGCAGGCTCAGCGGCCATGGCTCACGGGCCCAGCCGCTCCGCGGCATGTGGGATCTTCCCGGACCGGGGCACGAACCCGTGTCCCCTGCATCGGCAGGCGGACTCTCAACCACTGCGCCACCAGGGAAGCCCCTGGTGCCATTTGTAAAATACTGGAATACTTTTTTGGTGTATTTTGTGTAAATATTCCACAGCTTAGTTCATCCCTCCTAGATTTCTCTGGAATCCCCTCCTGCCCCTGTCCTTCCTCTTTCTCCTCTCTGACAGCTTCACAAACCCTCCAGTCACTTTACCATTCCTGGAGACCCCTTGCCTCATAACAGCTCCCTTTCTCTTCCCCATCCCAACCTCCCCATTCCAAGCCCACATTCACCCCCCAAAAAAGGCTGAGCGGGGATCAGAAGTGCCACCTGAAGAAGACACATCTCTCTGCTGGGATGGAGACAGTCCATCAGTGGGCAAGGTGGACACAGCAGGCAGGTACTGAAGCCCTTACAGCATGTCAGAAGAGGCTATTCCAAGGGCATCTGGCTGAGGTAACAACACCCAGGAATCAGCAAAGCCAACAGCAACAACAGAGATAGGTTCTAATTTTATAATTCGTAGCTATTAATTTTTAGTGATATATTTTAGATATTTAGTGTCATAAAATGCTTTTATTGATGGACACACTCTGACACTTTAACGTGCTGTTATTAATACTTGTATTACAAGATAAATGCTGAGGTGCTGGCTGTCATTTGCTCTGATACAGCAAACACCATGCACTCAAATTCCTCTTTTCTGTTTCAACTCCCCAAAAAAGTATCCCATAACATTGTTTGTAAGAGTAAACACTTAGAAACTATTTAAAGGTCCATCTAGAAAAGAATGCATAGATTATTAGGGTTATGTAAATACAATAGAATACTATACAATGTTTACAATAAATGAGATACAGCTACATATATTAATATAAATAAAGAATATAATGTTAGAGGAAAAAGTCACAAAACAATGCATATTGTTTTATAGTCACGTGGCGTTTAAAAATTGGCAAATGCATATTATATACTGCTTTTGAATTCATAAATATGTAGTAACATATAATACACTCATGGTAATGATAATTTCCAAATTCAGGATAGTACTTTCTCAAGGAGAGAGGGGATAGGTAGCTCAGTACACAAGGATCTTCAGCAGTGTCTGTAGTGTGTATTTTTTGATCCAAAGTGAACATAAATTGATGTTAAGATCTCATATAGAGTGTGGGTACAAATATTTATAAGTGTATAAAAATTAAATAGTTTTATTCCCTTTTAAACCAAAAAGATTGGTACCAAAACTATTTCATATTTTCTATTATAGTGTAAAAACAAAAACACAGTCTTGTAGACATATGCTACCTTTAAAACCCCTTTATAATAGAAAATAGTGAACTATTAAGATGTAACAGAGGCGGGCTTCCCTGGTGGCACAGTGGTTGAGAGTCCACCTGCCGATGCAGGAGACATGGGTTTGTGCCCCGGTCCGGGAAGATCCCACATGCCGCGGAGCGGCTAGGCCCGTGAGCCATGGCCGCTGAGCCTGCGCGTCTAGAGCCTGTGCTCCACAACGGGAGAGGCCACAACAGTGAGAGGCCTGCGTACTGCAAAAAACAAAACAAAACAAAAAAAAACATGTAACAGAGGTGATGAAGGCTGACTAGGTTTCAATTCCAAATTCACACCCCAGCTATGAATTTATGAACATGAGGAAAATGTCCTGGTTAAGCTGATCCTGTAAACAGTTCAGCTTTTGATGATGGAATGTTCTTCTAGGAAAACATCTTCTAAAGGTGAGCTGCTCTTGTGCAAATTCAGCCTTAAGCAAAATAATAAACATGGTTTCAATCCTTTCCCATTATGTGATGCCCAATTTCAGAAAACTCTGGATTTTGCAATTCAATTAGTATCACCTCAAAGTGAGGTAGAGCTTCGGGAACACCCACGGAAATATCTCCTAAATCCAAAAACATTAAAATGAAGACTGTCTAGGCCACTCTTGAGAACCATGTTAAACGAAACCTATTGTAACCAAATTTCAGGCATGTGGAATACATTCCAAACATTGTGGCTTGCCACAAGCTCAGTATATTAAGCTTTATCCCAAACGAGATGTGCCTTGATTTATTTAGACTCCTTGGCATGTCTGGCTTCATGGGCTGGCAGTTTGAGCAGCTCTTCTTCCTGGGTTCTTACAAGAATTCTTGGAGAGAAGAGCTAAGCTAATTTGAATGACATTTATATGGAACCCGACTCCAGGTGCAATTATAATCAACATGCGGGGGAGGGAAGTGGGCAGGGGGTCGGCAGGATGAGCTGCTAAGCGCATCCTGTGGGAGGGGTGGGGGAAGCAGATAGCTCCCTCTGACCTGTCTCTTGCACGGCCACATCGAGCCTCGTCTTCCTTGGAGAGGAGGTACGTCTAAGAATGAGCCAAATGGGAGAAAGAAGGAGGAAAGGGTTGTTTTTTCTTAGGTGTCCCATCTCCTATCTGCAGAGAAACTTGACTTAGAGGGCAGCGTGCACTAACAGTAGGGAGAAGAAAAGTGAACCAGATAAAAGACTGTGAAATAGTGTCCTCTTCTGTACCAAGGATGCAGCGACTTCCTGAACGACTGTGGAGCCTGCTCAGTTTGCATTAAACTGAGTGTCAGAGGCTACAGAGCTGCTTGTTGGATTCCTCCGGCTCAGTCACCAACATTAACTCTAGCAGTCTGGCAGCAGCTCAAAATGCAGTCATGACTCAGGGTGGGCCCTTCCGCTTCCAGCCACTGACGGGCACAGCGCAGATTGGACCTGGATCCGGCAGAGGAGATTTGGCCCGTGCTCACACAAGTGTTAGAGCCCTCAATGCCATCAAGGTCACCTCTCCTTCGAACATTATTTAGCAAAAGGTAAACTCCTGAAGCCGCTTTCGGAGTTCTATTTTAGAAGTCCAACTGGTCTGGATGGAAGAATGGCATGTTTACAAGGCCTGGACTCTAGTCTCCATTCTTTTCCCGGGGAGTGGCGTTACTTAGATTCTACTGCACCTCTGTTTTCTCATGGAGAGAACCAGGAAAACAGCACTTGTCCTGCCCAACAAGGTAGATGGTATAAAGACGATAGAATATGTTTGGGAAGATGCTTTTAAAACTCTAAGTCATATGCAAATGCAAGAGGTTATTTGTAATTATCGCAAAAATAATCAGGAGAGACCTTATATTTACAAAGTTCCCCTTCTTTCCATAGTCTTAGAGTGTTAGGTAAACACTGGATGTTTATCAACAGGCTATCAGCTCTGCCCCCAAGGGATGCTGAATAAATGTTCATGGACTTCATAATAAATACGAAAGCAAGCATGAAGATATGATTTTCCCCTAAAAGAATGCCTCTCAAATTATGAGAAATTCCTACATGGTAAGTTGTGGGTGATTTTTGATGATGTTCCATGGACTAAAACTACAGATCTCATTAGAGCTTTCCTGTGCGGTCCCTTGCCTAAATACATTCCTGTAGCTTCTCCACTATAGCAGGTCACCTCAGAATGCTTCCCATGTTTACACTGGCACTATTTCCCCAAAAACACACTAAACAGGACCCCTGAGCAGTAGTATTAACATGAAACATCTCTTCTGATTTTTCAGATGTGAGGCATTTCATTCATTCATTCATTCATTCATTCACAAAGGTCTTTCTTTGATGCCTGCTGTGTGCTGGGTACTGAGCTAGGCACTCCATACACAAGATGAAGATGGACCGTTTGTTCTGCATAATGAGATCACACCTACTCAGACTGTCATGGTTGATACATTCTTGGACTGTATTGTACTCCTTTTTAAATGCACAGAAACCTTTTTTGTTTGGGTAGTATGATGTTTTGGTTTGTTTGAGAACGTGCACATGGAAGAAGCATAGTATTTATGGAGTTTTTGCATGCTGTCTTCCATTTCAGAATTATTTTCATATAGGATGAAATTATCTCATTCATTCACAAATATTTATCTGAAATCTACTGAGGTTTGTAAGTAATAATTCATTTCCTACAAGACTTTAGAGTTTAGTGAGAAAGACAAGCCATAACAATCGTAAGTGAAAAGCCAGTACCAGGCAGGGTATCACAAAGGGGCAGTGATGACACACAGGTAAGATGTGCGCCGAGGGGTCCCAACACATAAGACCACTGTCATCTTGTGAAGGACAGGGATATATCTCAAAGAAGGAATTCTGATGAATCACAAATGAACTGCAAGGGATATTATATCTGCATGCAAACAAAATATTTCCATTTTGATCTAGGACTAACAACATCTGGGCAAGCATTGCCCTGTCACACAGTGTAAAGCTGACTGACACACTGGTTCATGGATTTGTATAAGTGGAGATGATGCTCCTGGCCATTTTCTCCCAAACTCTGTCCTGTCTCCTTTATTTGTAAGGCTAGGCAAATTCTGCACTTATTGAAATCACATCAGAAATTAAAGAATTTGAGGAATTTCTGGAATGAATATTGAAATACTATTGCATAATTCCACCCTCTATAATGAGAGGAAAAGACCATCCCATGTCCTGTGAGTGGATATGACTAGACATAATCTAACAGTGGCCCAGAAACAAGAGAGAGACAAACTCACAGACGCAGAGAACAGACTTGTGGTTGCCAAGGGGGAGAGGGGGGTGGGGAGGGATGGATTGGGAGTTTGGGTTTAGTAGGTGCAAACTATTATGTATGGAAAGGGTAAACAACAAGGTCCTACTGTATAGCACAGGGAACTATATTCAATATTCTCTGATAAACCATATGGGAAAGAATATGAAAAAGAATATTTATGTTTAACTGAATCACTTTGCTGTACAGCAGAAATTAATACAACACCGTAAATCAACTGTACTTCAATAAAATAAATTTTAAAAAAGAAACAAGAGAAAGAAAGCACGGAATTATATCACTCTATTTATGCTTCTCAACCACAGGAACAGAATAGAATGCCATGGCAGTAAGTCTTCATCAATTTAGAAATTATTGCTCATGGCTTAGCTATTTTCTCTACTTTCAAGTATATATCAAAAAAAGAAATATACAGTTTTCTAACCTGGAAATGCCCAAATTGTAAACTTTATAAAACCATAATTTTTCTTTCGATCCCTGATTATATCTGTTTGGTTAATCTGTATGTCGGGTTATGCTGAGCTACTGTACTACCATTTCCCCAGCTAATCTGTCTAAAATATAAAGTACTCAGGTTGAATAAAACCTTAAGTTCATGTATCAGACTTCATACAATTTATCTGTGTACTGTCTTAACAATTATGTGTATTTGAAATATATTGAGAATAAATACAGATAGTTTATATTTGTGTGTGTGTGTGTATATATATAAAGGCTTATAATGCATGTGTGTATACGTATAGATGTATACATTTCAATTTTAAATGTCATAGTCAGGAAAGAAGTCCAGAGTATAATGACAGCAATAACTTTCATTAATCATGCATTCAACAAAGATTTTTGAGCAATTAGTATATGCAAGGTGCTGCGCTGGGCAGTGTGGGGAGAAGAGATTTACAAGACGTCTAACAGTCTAGCATATACATAACAAAGCCCGAAGCTTAGCCACAGCTGTCACATCCACTTTGTGAAAAATGTGGGCTGTTACTCAGGCACCACCCCTGAGAGGCAGGCTCTTATGAAAAACACTCCTAGCATACAGTCAACCACAACATAGACGTTACACATTTTTACTAGGTAGTGCATAGGTTCACAATGTATATTGCTTTCCCCCAACTGGTGAAGGATGAAAACCTAAAGTGGGAATACTTGAAGCCCACAGGCAAAAACTAATGCCACAATGCAGCACATCATGGGGTGAGCCGTCAAACACAGGGAAAAGCAGTAAAGGCAAAACAAATCTGGAAAACCAGAGAAGAGGGTGTGGGGTGTACTTCCAAAGCAGGAAGACTATGCAGTGCATACAATAAAGGAATAAAATGACATACCTGGTTTAAAAACCAGCCATGGCAGAAAAAAACAGAATATCCCCTACATATTTGGGGTAATTAAAAAGGCTCCTGTAGAAAGATTCAGGTTTTCACTCAAGAAATGTGTCTTCAAGTCTCAACTCAGCTCCTCACAGAACTTTGTGATTTTAGGCAAACATTTAACCTCTCGGAGACTTATCTCTATCTATATATTGGGAACGATATCTATTAGTGTTATTGTAAAGACTAAAGGAACATTACTTTTGATTGTTGTTTTGTTTTTTTACTAATATGAATGAAATATCCAATTTAGAGTGTATTCATGATATGTATGAGGGCTGTGTATACTCACACGTTTATACAAAGGTAGATCATTATTCACTCAACATTCTACAACATATATATTCTGACTGTCTACCATGTGCAAATACTGTGCATTAACCAATTCATCACAAGTTCCATGAGTTTATCTTGAAAACAGGCCCCATATTCACCTTTTATTTCTTATTCCCATTTACTTCACCCTAATCCTGACCCTCTCTCTGTTTCAGGTGTGAATCACAATACTGTCCAGACCTTATTGCTTCAACCGTAATTCCCGACCTATCAATAGATCCACCTTCCTAAAAGATGGCTTTCCTTCCCCTGTTTAGGTACCACGTAGCTTACAAAGTGTAGTGGAAAGAGAACTGAAGTATGAGCCAAGAGGTTAATGTCTAGTCTTGATTCTTCCTCAAATTCCCCAAATATTGAGCAAATCCCTTCACCTCTCTGGATTTCAGTTTCCCCCTCTATAAACTGAGTAGATTTGAGCTAAATGATTCATGGGTCCCTTCCAACTCTAATATTCTTAATTTTAAATTTAATATTCAAATGACACATCAAAAGCATCACTGTAAAAACCTATAGTCAAGACAACTGTTCCACTGTACACCTGTCAGAATGGCTATTAATAAAAAGACAAGAAATAACAAGTGTTGGAGACAATGAGGAGAAAAGGGAACTCACCTGCACTGTTGGTAGGACTAAGCTGGTGTAGCCACTAAGGAAAACAAGTATGGAGGGTCCTCAAAAAACTAAAAATAGAACTACCATATGACTCAGCAATTCCACTTCTGAGTATTTATCCAAAGAAAATGAAAACACTAATTCAAAAAGATATATTCACCCCTGCATTCACTGCAGCATTAGATACAATAGCCAAGACATGGAAGCAACCTAAGTATCCACTGATGAATGAACAGATAAAGAAGATATGGTATTATGTGTGTGTGTGTGTGTGTGTGTATATGTGTGTGTGTGTATACAAATATATATATATATATACATACATACATACACAATGGAATACTACTCAGCCATAAAAAAGAATGAAATCTTGCCATTTGCAACACCACAGGTGGATCTTGAGGGTATTAATCTAAGTGAAATAAGTCAGACAGAAAAGACAAATACCATAAAATTTCACTTTCATGTGGAGTATAAAAAGCAAAACAAATGAACACACAAAATAAAACATAACTAGACTCATAGATACAGAGACCAGATTGGTGTTTACCAGAGGGAAAAGGGGTTGGAGGGCTGGTGTAATGGGTGAAGGGGATCAAGAGGTTCAAACTTTCAGTTACAAAATAAATAAGTAATAAGGAATGTAATGTACAGAATGGGAAGTATACAGCTGACCCATGAATAACTCAGGTGTTAGGGGCGCTGACCGTTTACACAGTGGAAAATATGAGTATTACTTATAGTCAGCCCTCCATACATGCAGTTCCTCCATACCTACAGTTCCATATTTGCAGATTTAACCAACCTCCCATCATGTAGTACTATAGTAATTACTACTCAAAAAAAAATCTACATATAGATGGACCAGAGCAGTTCAAACGCATGTTGCTCAAGGGTCAACTGTAGTCAAAAATGTATTATTAATTTTGTATGGTGACAAATGATAGCTGGACATTTCACAATGTATATAAATGTTGCATCCCTATGCTGCACACCTGAAACTAATATGACACTGTATGTCAACTCTACTTCAACTTAAAAAAAGACAACTGCCCCAAATGAAATAATGATCAGGACAGGATGTCCTTTATCAGCATATTGCTTTACCCTGATCCATGCAGGCAGCAGGTGTTCAACATGCTCCCACAGCCGCCACTGCACCCACAGCGGAGTAACTATAGAGGTCAGCTGGCCCGACCATCTCTCCTCATTCTGTGAAACTAGAATGGATGCTATGAGGGAGATGGTGTTCTGCCCTACCCTCCCAGTCATGTGTGAGCCCCGGTATTTAAAGAGTAGAGGGACATAAAGGGAATATGCAATTTCACCGCAAGGAACGTGGGTCTACTGCTTTTTGCTAAGCAAGCTGGAGTACTCAGATTTGGTGCCTTTATTCTCAATGCAAAAGTCTGATTGCTCTGAATGCAAAAACACAGGTGTGTAAATTCTCATGCATGTATAATTTTGTTTCTCTATGATATCAACATACTATAAGGTATACATATTGCTTTATCTTTCCTACATGATGTTGAAATACTCTCTGAAGCCCCATCTCCTAATGTACAGATCCCTCATTCACATTCCCCTCATAATCTTCCTCAAATACATAAAAACGTGATTGCGTTTCAGCCAAGATGGAGTAACATGAAGCTGACTTACCCTCCCACTTGAAAACAAGCAAACACAACACATAGAACAATGGTTTTCAAGACAGTGAACATCAGGCAACATAGAACAGTGACCCCTGAGAGATGGGGGACAACTCAGATGAGACCTCCAGCCTAGTCTCTGGAGAAAGGTTTCAGGTCATGGTGAAGAAAGGAAAAACCCAGGTGGAGCCCAGTGAGTTGATGAGCTAGCACCTGGCACAGCAGGGGGCCTGGCCTCCTTCTTATCGGACCTGTGCAGATGCTGTATCTGGTGTTAACTATTCTGAATATCATCTATAGATTCAGAGAGGAATAAGACAGAGTTTCTGCCCTCAAGAAGCTCAAAGGCCCACTGTGGAGAACAGTATGGAGGTTCCTTAAAAAACTAAAAATAGAGCTACCATATGATCCTGCCATCCCACTCCTGGTATATCTCCAGAGAAAACCATAATTCGAAAAGATACATGCACCCCAATGTTCATAGCAGCACTATTTACAATAGCCAATACATGGAAGTAAACTAAGTGTCCATCAACAGATGAATGGGTAAAGGTGTGGTATATATACACAATGGAACATTACTGAGCCATAAAAAAGAATGAAATAATGCCATTTGCAGCAACATGGATGGACCTAGAGATTATCATTCTAAGTGAAGTAAGCCAGACAGAGAAAGACAAATATCATGTGATGTTGCTTATGTGTAGAATCTAAAAAAATGATACAAATGAACTTATTTACAAGACAGAAATAGACTCACAGACATAGAACACAACTTATGGTTACCAAAGGGGAAAGGGAGGGGAGGGATAAATTAGGAGTTTGGGATTAAAATATACACACTTCTATATATAAAGTAGATAACCAACAAGGATGTACTGTATAGCACATGGAACTATACTCAATATCTTGTAATAACCTATAATGGAAGAGAATGTAAAAAATATATATATATATTCATATATATATATATGTATAACTGAATCATTTTGCTGTACACCTAAAAGTAACGCATTGTAAATCAACTATATTTCAATTAAAAATTTTTAAGAATAAAGGGGCTGGGGGACCTCCCTTGTGGTCCAGTGGCTGAGACTCTGTGTTCCCAATGCAGGGGGCCTGGGTTTGATCCCTGGTCAGGGAACTAGATCTCACATGCTGTAACTAAGAATTTGCATGCCACAACTAAGGATTCCGCATGCTGCAATGAAGATTCCACATGCCACAACATACATACATACATACATACATAAGTAAATACTAAAAAAAATAAAGGAGCTGGAAAAAAAAAAAGTTCAAAGGCTAGTGGGGATGCAGACACATAAAACAGAAAATTACAATACAGTTTTCTAGGTTCTCTACAATAAGAGCAAACACACAATCGTTTGGTAATATACAAGAGGGATCCTTCACCAGACCTTGGAGGGAGCAGATCTGAGAAAGGTTTCTAGCAGAGGAAACCATACGCTATGTTCTAAAACCTAAACAGGAGCTGAGCTAAACCAGGGAGGGTAAGGCAATCCAGCAAGAGTGGGGAACCCACTTAAAAGCCCAGATATGGGAAGGAGCATGAAGGCAAGGAAAATAAAAGGGGCAAAGAAAGAGAGAAGGTAGTGGAGCGGTCAGTAGGCACTAGAGCATGAAGAGCCTTCCATGTCTGGCTAAGAAAAGTGGACTAATACTGCAGGCGATGGGGAGCCACCTATCGTTTAAGGAGGGAATAATTAAACTTGTATTTTGTATAAATCATTCTGCTTCATGTGGAAAGTAGATTGAAAGAGAAAACCAGATGCAGAGAAATTATTAGGAGACTGCTATTTAGGTGACAGATTATGGGTATGACCTAGAGCAGTAATAGTAGAGATCAGTAAAAGGCAATAGATTCTAGAAACTCTAGGGGGATAGATTTTATCATTGATCAACTATGCGGGGAAAGCATGAGAAAAGAATCAAGGGTGGATATGCAGATTTCTGTGATAGGGAAGGCACTATGCATTGAGATAGGAAGCAAAGAAAAAGGAGAAAATTTGAAGACACATGAGTTCAATTTTGGACATGTTGAGATTAAAGTGCCCAAGGGACATGCAAGTAGAGACACCCAGCAGTTAACAGGGAGCTTGGAGGAGAGATCTGTGCTGGAAACAGATATGAGATTCATCAGCCTAAATATTTATCAGCCCTGCTTAAGGAAAAAGTCACCCAATAAACAGTGGTAAATGAGAAGATAAAGGGGTAGAATCTTGGGAAGCACCACTGCTTAAGGGATAGGCCACGAAAGAGGAACACAAAACAGACATCAGAAAAGAAAGAACGAAGAGATGGCAGGAAAGCTAGGAGGGTATGGTCTCAGGATAGCTAAAAAAAATTCATTGGCTTAATACTAGAAGTTATTAGTAAACTCTGAAATTGTAGGGGACCCAGAACATATATGGGGAGAATTGGCCTTTGATAGCATAAGAGACAAAGAAAGATGAGATAAGATACAGAGAAGAGATAAGAGAGGAAGCAAAGGAAATTCCTGGCCTGCAGTTTTTAGTTTATCTGTGAAGTAAGAGGCAATATCTTCAAACTTGGGAAGATGAAGTGGAATAAGGTTAAGGAGAGTGGAGAAAGTTTTGAATAAATACTACCAGAAATGAGAAACGGAGTTGTTTGTGAGACAGAATAATTGCCAGGAAGGATTAAAATCCTAGTTGGAGAAAGAAGGATGAATTGGTAGTTTTCTGGCATACTTGTAGTTATTCCCCAATATTTTGTGATTCCCTTCTACCTTTGTAATAAACAGGATTTAGTTATGGTCACGGCCACCTAACCATACTTCTGCATTTCACAACCTCTCTTATGCACACGTGGTTGCATTCTATCCAATAGGACTGAGTGTAAGAGATGTGTCATTTCCATTTGGGTTGATTTTCCCTATCCTTAGCCCTTTCAGCTGCTGTGAGATGTAAGAACTAGAACCACCACTTTGGACCCACCAAGGGAAGTCGAGTGAAGAGGAAACCAACCACCAGTTCTTGATCACCTACCAACCTCTGGAATGTTATGTGAGAAAGAACATCTATCTTGTTTAATTTGGGTGCTCCCAGATTTCTTTGTTAGTCTAACTAATACATAGGGTAAGTCTTAAACCACTCGGAAGCCATAAGTATATGAGCAGAGAGGGTGGACAGTTTTGATTCTGCTAAAGGGTATGATAAAGAGAAAAAGAGATAGGAAACTAAGACTCCAGGCAGGTGAGTCATTGAAAAGGTGAGCCATGAGATCTCAGACAGACAAGAAGTGATGATCATTCAGAGCTGACAGACTGGGTCAAGAGAATGGGTGCCTTAATGAGGTCTCACACATTAGGGTCACTTAACAGGAATCAATGGAGACTAAAGCAAACATAGAACCACACATAGCAATACAGATGAATTTTTTAAAGTACAAAGTTAAGCAAAAGAAGCCAGACACAAAAAAGTATATATAGCACACATATCATTCCACTAATACAAAGTAAAAAACAGGTAACATCAAACTATGATGTTAAAGGTAAGAAGGGAGGATTGTGGCTGGGAAGGGATCATGAGGTAGGCTGCTGGGAGCTGGCCGTGCTCCTTGTCTTCTTTGGTGCTGAATACATGGTGTGTCCAGTTCTACGAAAATTCACAAAACTGCACGTTTATGAATGTGCACGTTTCTGTGTATATATTACACTTCAAAAACTAAATTTTAAAACTACCCAACTGAGAAAAAACACATGCCTTTTTTATTTATCCAAATAGTAAAAGTTATAGTTAAAAAAAAAACAACACAGTAATTCTCATTGCTGGCAGGCATGAGACAAAAACTCTTATGCCTCCTGGTTAGACTTTCAAATGGCACAAGCTTGTGGAAAGCTATCTGGCAAGATGTTTCAAGAGCTTTAAAATATGCATGGCCCTTGACCTAGAATTCCATTTCTAGAAGTTCATTCTAAGAAAATTAGAAATATGAGGAGACTTACGCATAAATATATTCAATGAATTATTTATAAGAGGGGAAACTTTGAAAGGAACACAAATGTCCCCAAATGGGAAAATGATTACATAAACTCTTATATCCTGTGATGTGATAATTATGCAAATAATTTTCAATTACATGGTGAAATGATTATAATGTAGCGTTTTTAAAAATGCAAGACAGAAAAAGTGAATATACAGCATTACAATTCCCAATACACGTAAAAAATATGTACCGAAGTGTGGTTATCTCTGGGTAAAGTGATTTTGGTTTTCTTTTAATAAATTTTGTATTTCCTAGATTTTCCAAGAAGAGTTTACAATATTCTGATTACAGATTTAAAAATAATCATGCTGGTATTGCATTTTTATTTGCTTTTCTCATGGAGTTTCACATTTTTATAACAACACAAGTAACAACCGGGTTCTGTTCCATAAGAACTGTATTAACTATTTGACTCTGAGCTGCTTGAGGGCAGGGTGTATTTTATTCATTTTAACTTTCCTCCACAGTACTTTGGAAAACAGTCTATATGCTCAAAAAATACTAAATCAAACCCATATTAAGACCGCATCTGTTACCTTCTATTTATATGGTTGTACGCTACAATTAAACAAACATCATGAAGCATTAAACCTTTCGTTGCTTGTATTCAAAAGTAAAAATAAAATACTTCCAACTGCACGATTTCTGGTTTAGCCACACACCCCACTGCCTTCTGATTAGGTTCAGGAGGGCAGAAGGTCCAGAATTGGTGTGGGTAGGGTACAGAGGAGCAGAAGATAGGACCAGGGCTCAACCCCGCCTCAAATGCTCCCACTAGAGCACCACTACTTTGATCTTCTAACTAACTCCCTTCCCCTTCCCCCAGGATTCGTGGCTGAAGGAGGTAAAACCCAGAAATGCCAAGGGTGAATTAACACCTGGGGGTAATCATTTAACTGGCCCAATGGGGAGCCAGAGCTCTGTTTGAAGTGGACTGCAGGGAGCCTCTGGAGGGGAGGAAAGCCAGGTCAACAGGAGAGACTGCCCCGGCCACAGGAGAGCAGGGAGCCTTCAAGGGGAAAGGGAAGACTCATGATTGATAGAAGAAATTAAGATCTCAGTTCAGTGAAAAACTACGGAGAACATTTTTTGTGTGTGTGTGTGTGTGTGGTACACGGGCCTCACACTGCTGTGGCCTCTCCCCTTGCAGAGCTCAGGCTCCGGACGCGCAGGCTCAGCGGCCACGGTTCACGCGCCCAGCCGCTCCACGGCATGTGGGATCTTCCCGGACCGGGGCACGAACCCGTGTCCCCTGCATCGGCAGGTGGACTCTCAACCACTGCACCACCGGGGAAGCGCCAGAGAACATTTTTTTGAAGGGTCTCCTTCACAGTCAAACTGTAATCTTTACTTTTGGAAGAAGTTGCTCATTTTTATACTAGGTGATAATTTTTTGAAAATTGATGACCTGAATATTAATTAACGAATGCCATTAATTAAGCTGGATTTACAACAACTTAATACTTTCTCAAAATGTGTTTTCTCTCTCTTCTAAGTCTTCAGACACTGCTGTTCACTGTAAAGTTTAGATCGAATTTGGAGGAAAAGCAGCATGTAATTTATATTTAAGAAACACCAATAACATTCTTATTTTTTAAAAATAGATTTTTACATGAGCATTTTACTCATATCACATTCCATAGGAAGCTTTCTAGGAGGCTAACTTTTCCATTCACTTAGGCAAGTTCTAGTATATATCACTATTATCTCATTAAATCAATGAAAGAGGTTCAATCAACAGATGTTGGTAGCACATAGGATGCTAAGGTCATGACCTGGCTTTACAAATATTAGTAAATTTGAAAGGTTAAACTTTTAATAGACATGCTTTGGTTGTAGCTGTATTTGAGGTGTTTCAAAAGTTTAATAGCCCTCTACTTCTTTTTTTTAAGTCCACTCAAACAATCCTGAAAGAAATGAATATAAATTTTAATGCTTTAATTTTGGTTGGGAGAGTAGATGTTTCCAAGCTATCTTGCCAATCCAGCCTCAAATGTCATCTCTGAAGAACCCAAGCCTTTTCTGTGTTCAACAGCAGCTAAGGACCCAGGACCTTAGGACCACTAACTCACCAACTACGTTTCACTTATAATGTAATCCAGATTGAAACAGGGGTTTTGCAAGATCAAAGTCTAGTTAGTGGAAGGTGAACTCTTTTTTCACTACTCAAAAAGGAACTGAAGTTGCTCTCCACTAAATATGACCACACATCTCCATGAGTTCCACCAAAAATTTAAAAAATAGCCTTAAACCATTTCACAGTTAAAGCCAATTTTAATTTTAAATCTCATAAAATTGAGAGCACACTCTACTCGGATGAATACCATGGACACACGTCACATCATAACGAACACTCACGGAGTATCCGGTATACACCAGGCACTGTCCTAAAAGCTTTGAGGGGTAATCTCATTTACCCCTCACAGAAGCATCTGAGGTAGGCACTGTCTGGATGGGGAAACTGAGGCACTAAGAGGCTAAGGAAGTTATCCAAGGCCTCACAACTAACAAGTGGTAAATCCAGGGTTCAGATTAAGTCAGTCTGGCTCCAGAGTCTACCTTCTCTACCATTATACTAGATTACTGTAAAAACAACTTTTTTTTTTTTTTTCCTGCTGAGATTCATTCAATCTTATGCGTATATTCCAGAAATCAGACAAAGGTGTTTTTTTTTTTTTTTTTTAAACCTCTACACAAATCGTTCAGGAGGACAAGACTATGCAGACAGTCCATCTGCAATGTAACCACATGAAAGACTTCCGGGCAAAGTAGAGCCCATTAACTGAAGTGCGCATAGGGATCTGCCCGGGAGCCAGATGCCACCCTCGGAGGAGGGATCTCTTCCCTAGCTCACCATCCAGGACTTTAGCTGGGCAGTCACCAAGAAGAGATGAAGGCGGGATGGACTTTTCATCATGTAAAGCGTCCAAATGTAAAATGCATCATGTCTTTTGTAAGAACCATTAAATCCTTAGTAATAACACTCTTTAGCAAAATCCAAACTGCTGCACCCACAGTAAAAGAAACTCTACGAAGGTATGCATTATAATTCTAGGAGTGTTTGCATAATTAAGTTAAAGCTCGTCCTAAGCCCCTTTTCATGTTGAGCTCTATAATATAGGTCAGTTTTTTTGTTTTTTGTTTTTCTGTTTTTTACCCCCTACTTTAAATCCTCCAAAGAATGCTAGAGAAAATCAGGCAACCAAAGCAAGCAGCTTTTGATTTTCTGGAACTCTACCATTTGGAAAATAGCCTTGAAGTGCATGATAGATAGTGGTCTAGGAATTTAAGAACTATGAGTTTGGTTTCAATAAGAAATACCTTTACAAGGAAGCTGAGAAATGGAAAACAGCAGCAATGCTTTTTTTTTTTTTTTTCTTCTTTCCTGAAAAAGAAAATCAGTAACAAACATAGGAGCCCTAAGCTGGATTTGAATCTACGTAGAGTTCACTATTTGATTTACAAATTCCTACTAAGCTCAACTTAATTGAATTGAGGAGACTAAAATCACTGGAGCTAAGAAGATTTATTATTGCATTTTATCTGTGGCACAAGGGGTCTTCAGATTATTCAAGAGTCAGGGGAGCTGGCACCCTATGAACTGCCTCTGTTAAGCTGGCTGTAATGTGACGCCGCTGCGGGGGGAGAAAGCAGTCTTCCAGGGCAGGGAAGGAAGTAAGCAAGAACAAAAGTTCTGGTGATTTGGGAGAGTTTGATACTATAGGGTCTGTCTCCTTTCATCCCCATCCCCATTCCATCCCCATTCAACATCTAGTACAATCGTCTTCCAATTTAAGAAATACTAACAAATTCCCAAGATGAAACAGAATGATCTAAATAAACCTCTTACGATGAATCCTTCCTTCAATTAAAAAAATGCCTCGACTAAGTTATTTAATGATGTTGGTTGATAAAACCACGTGATTAACGCGATTGATAAAACTGAATTAGCATTTAAACCTTTAATTTAAACAGCTCAATTATAGAGTTTTAATTAACCCTTTCCCTAATAAAAAAGTGGTAACAAAGTTTTATTTTTCTTTCTAAACTCAAACACACAGTGTATCATGCATTGTTCTGAGATTTTACACCTGTAGGCTAAAGTGAAATTTAAAAAATTGCATATATTTCATTTTAATTTTGATGGAAAAAATTCCAGAATTAAAAAAATTCATAGTAGCATCCTGGAAATTATATATTTGGTTATAACATAAAAACAGGTTTTAGGGTTTCCCTGGTGGCGCAGTGGTTGAGAGTCCGCCTGCCGATGCAGGGGATACGGGTTCGTGCCCCGGTCCGGGAAGATCCCACATGCCCCGCGGAGAGGCTGGGCCCGTGAGCCATGGCCGCTGAGCCTGCGCGTCCGGAGCCTGTGCTCCGCAACGGGAGAGGCCACAACAGTGAGAGGCCCGCGTACCACAAAAAAAACAAAAAACAAAACAACAACAAAAAAAAAACCAGGTTTTATAAAACTTGTTAATAGCTTTCAACTTGAAAACGTATACAGGCTATGCAATCTAACTGATATATATTGGTATTTAGCTGAGGACAACAGAGGATTTTGAAGACCAAGGTACTCAACGTCATGATAAATCTTAGCATATTTTTAATGAAGAGAACCCCAAAAATATATATACTCATTCAAAAAGCTTTCTGCCTCACCTCACCCCCCACCATATCACCTACCATTCTCTCATCTTCACTGCTCTCCAGCTGGCCCCAATGTCCCTAAAACACAACAAACATGCTCTGCCCCAGGACCTTTGTACATGCTATTCTTGCTGCCTAGAACTCTTTTCCCAGATACGGCCCACACCATCATTGCCCCTGTCTGATGCTCTCACTGAGGCTTCATGCAATGCAAAATTATCACCCTCTGTCCCCACACATTCCCTCTTTTCTTTTCCAGCTTTGTTTTTCTCCAAAGCATTTATCGTCACCTAATACACTATTCTATTTTTTACATTAATCTTGCTTATTTTTTACCTTCCTCCAGTAGAATGTAAATCCCAAAGAGGAAACTCTTGTCTGTTTTATACCCTGTTGGACCCCCACCTAAAGTAGTGCCTGGCACATTACTGGAATTCAATAAATATTTGTTGAATTAATGAACCAAGAGTATTTGTATTCCTTAGACAGGTATTAGAATATAAAATATTAAGAACAATTTTTTAATGAGACCTGTGGAAATTAGTAACCTCACTGTGACAAATGCAAGAAAAATAAGAAAAAGTTACTAGACAGCTTTGAGTTTTTCACAACAGTGCTTTCTACCACCAAGATAATCATTACTTTCATTCAGAACCATTAGTCTATAAGAAGCATATTCCATTCTGGTTTTTATTGGTAAAAAGACATTGCCAAAATGATGCTGATCCCTTCATTCATTCACATATCCAGTAGATATTTTATGACACCCACTTCCACGTCCCAGCAGGTGGCTAAGTCCCTTGAATACAAATAAAAGGTATGGTCCCAACCAACCCAAAGACCAGTTAGGGTGGCAGGGCGTCAGACAATATTCTAGAACAGTATTATAAGGCCATGGCTGTGGTGAGCATAGGAGGTGGATGGGAAAAGCGCCTCAAACACATACACTGAGAAATGATTTTCAGAAAGTGGGTTCCTAAGTGAGAAAGAAAAAGTAAGAGTTATTTACAAGGAGAACGAAGGGAGTGTGTTCAAGCAGAAAGAACAGCACGTTGAAAGGCAGCTAAGAATGAGTGAACAAGTACTGTTAGGGAAGAGCCCGAAAATAGAATGTAATCATAGATGTTGAAACAAGTGAACAAGGAATTAGGGTCTCATTTCTCCCTCTTCACATGAAGAGCAAGGGGACTATACGCTGAATATAAGCAAACTGCTTTGAGGTGGCCGATGAAGCAGGGACACAGGTAGACCAGAAGTCCATCCCAAAACTAAATGAAAATGCTGTTACTCATAGATTTATATTACCAGATAATTAAATGCACAGAAAATTATTAGTCTCAAGTATTTTATATTAGGAAAAGCCTTTAGCAGTTAAGCCAGTAACTGGAAGAAGATGTTGAAGAAGAAGAAGATCACTACAAGATGGTGGGAGCTGGAAATATAGATGATTTTTATTTTATTTAGTATGACTGAATGTATTTCCAATCTAAAGGATCTACAATGTATTATATTTGTAATATGAAAAAATCAGTTCTGAATGTTTTAGGAAAAATATTGAACTAGGAACCACTACTTGTCAAACCCATTAAGAGTCTGTACTGTCTTTTCAGAAGGAGCTCAGTGACCGGGACAAACATAGGTCATCAATAAATACTGGTTAAATGGATGTAAATGAATTAATGGAATAAAGTTACTCATGGCTTCAGTAACTAGGGACCTTATCTGTTCTGCTTCATTACTGAATAATATCAGAATTAGGAAATAGACAATGTGCTTTATATTTTTAAATCTAATCTATCTCTTTTTGGCGACACTCACTTTGAATTTTAAAAAGTGAACAAAGGAAGTAGCCCAAAGAAGTCAAGAGTTTAAATTCCCAAGACATTTTTATTAAGAATATATGATAGGGAAAGATATCTACCTCCCAGTTCTGAAGTATTAGTTACGGGGCAGCTTCCTTCCTTTTATAAGACAGTATAAATTATGAATGTGCAAATAGAAGGTTATTATCACTAAGATTTGAAAAGATTATTTTAAGGAGATGAGTTCAATCATAACAAATAAATAGTTCTTGATATAAAGGAAAATCCTTGACGTTAAATGCAACCTTTCTTAATAAACACTTTCATCAAATTGTCATTTTAATATGGAACTAACATTGTACACTATACCACCCTGACTTAAACATACCAGAACAAAGTAGTATTCATTTTTCCACTTCAGTTAAAGAAGGCATTTTGGGGAAAATTGAAAGATTATTTATTTTATATCACTATATGCTCTATGAAACACTATTGTTTAGGCTAAGTCTTCAGGACTTAAAGCCTATGGAAAACATCAGTAAAGCAAGGCAGTTAGCTGTTTCATAGTTTTCATTCTCTATCAGGCCGATTTCTGTTTTTCTTTATAAACAAATTACGATGGTCTGAAAGGACTTTTTTTTTTTAACTTTTCTGCTTTCAGAATCCCAGAATCATACTTACCTTCAGGTACACTAAAAGCACACGAATTCTAATTTAGCAAAACACTTTTTTTCACTCTTTGGCCTGCACGATACTAATGCTTCCTTTTACGTAAACACATGCACACAATGGAAGTAACAGAAATAATAAAAAAGGCATTTGATGCTGTTCTAAGTGCTAAATTCATTACCTAATTTCATCCTCACAGGACCTCAGGAAGGAAGGCATTGTTATTACCCCCATGATAAAAGTGATGACGCAGAGTCATGAGAGGTTAAGAGAAGGGCTTCCCAGGTGGACTTGCAAATGCCAAGGAGCTGGGCTCCACCTCAGACTGTCTGTCCCCAGGACCTATGCCCTTCACCACTGTACAATGCCATTTCTCAAATATTCAATAAGAATTATTTATTAGCATTGTCTTCTCAATTAAAGTAAGTATCAAATAATTCACCATTCTATAAACCATGCTCCTTCCTAATTCTTACTGGTCCTTCTTCTTTGTTACCCTCTCTCTTATTTCTCTACAAACATGAGATTTTATTATATTTTCAAATGGATTCATTCGATTATTCTTTTGGGCTTAAAGTCTAGTCTTTCTGGCTTCATACGTATGATCCTAATTATTATTGACAAGCTAATATATAAAGACCATACTTAGCGATGGCTCAGGATTTTCACACAAGGGATTAATAGGGAGCAACAGCTCGCACTGGTCAAACCTCAACAGCAACTTCATATTGCAGTGCTCCCTGAATCGCTAGACTAAACAGAGGCCAGCACACAATTCCTAATTACAGTCAGAAATTCTCACAGTGCTTCATCAAAATGAATTTGCTCAGGGAAAATTTGACTAAACTGTTCTAGTACACATTTCAACATCTGTGTTGCTAAGTAGTCTGAATTAAGCTTCTAGATACTTAACTACATTTTCACTTTGGAATGCTTTTTATAATACTGTTTTATTTTATGAATGCTACCTTTTAAGAAATCTGACAGGGAATTAAAAGGGCAGGTATTGTATTTAGAGAGCTATTTACTAAATAATGAGCAGCTAATTAAATAATAAAGATAACACAGTAAGAGCCTGCCACTCTACAACTTAACAAAGGCACCAACGTACTTCTCCCTAATAAGGGGAAGTTTTAAGAGTTATCGTTAGACCTCCTTCTGTGTTATTATGCTGTCTGTGGTAGGTGTGCATTCTGGATCCACAAAACTACAATGATAGAAACAAGATGTGTGTGTGTGTGTGTGTGTGTGTGTGTGTGTATACACATACACATATGTAAATCCCCCCTCCCAAGAATACTATAAATATTTTTGAAAAAAAATATGTTTTGGCTGAAATTATCTAGACATCACTTGGAGCAGAAAGGTCAAGGAAGGTCCTCCCATACACAGTGGAGATGGCTGGTCATAACGGGGTGGTGGGCAACTCCCCAGCTCTCCTCCCTTTTCCTCTTAGTTCACTATGGTTACTGCTCAAAGGATAGAAAAAGCAGTACCTTCTCCTGTGGCACTGCTGCTGTCTGTCATCTTTTCGCTGGGTCTGCTAAAATACTGTGTTTCTGGTATAAGAGAAAGTTATGTAGAAAAAGACCCTCAATCCAAGGCTCCTTATTTCTAGGAAAGCTGAGTCCTGGATTCTGCCCCATTTAAAACAGGTCAAGTCATAAGTCCCCAGGGCCATCTGTGTACACATCTTTGGAAGATAACTACCTTTCACTGAGTGTTTACTATGTGTCATACATTAAACATGAAATCATCTAATTTAGACTTCATGAAAATAAAAGAGGAAGGCACCAGATTTCTGGGGTAAAAGAGGAGAGGAAACTTAAATGTTAGTAAGTAGGATGATGACACTTGAACTCAGATCTTTTTGTGTCTAAAGTCTATGCTTATTTGATACTATTTTTTAAGAAGAGTGATAGAACAAAGTAGAAACACTTGAGCTGTGCCCCTCAGTTTAATTCCAAAAGCAAAACTGCCCATATGAGTCATTTCAAACTCTTTTTCTACATTCTTACAAAGAGGTTAGAATTGATTAGAATGTATGCCAAGTGAGTGAGAAAAAGTGTACAGTTTAACATAAAAGGAGCAGATGCTAACTGAAGTTGGTTGGAAACCAAATCATAATTTAGAACACCTCAAAGGTATATAGAAAAATAACACTGTTAAAAGAGAAAGTAACCAATAATACTTTGTGTGCTATATTACTATCCTTGACTAAAGTGTGATACCTTTGAACGATGTCCAAGGGCAAAAATGCAAAGTCGATTTTCATGAATCTTGCTAAATAAAGTCCTTATATTGGTGCAGACTGTTTACACAAGGGGGCTTGCATGTAATTTTCTCACTTTTATCTGGATCGATTTTGGTAATGATGTTGTTTCGCACATAATACGTAGGTGTGTTTCATTTTTATATGAAACTTTTAAATAGAGAATATATAATCACAAAAAACCTAGAAATAAGTAGATAAATGCACTGCTATTCTGATGTGCAGATTCAGAAACGTAAAAAACTAAGCAATGCCAGAGAATGAGGCAAGGAATCCTTACGGATATTACAAAATTTGGAAACCCACGTTGCCATTTTTTCAGATCTAACTGCCTAATTGTTCCTTCCATCTATGTTTTTCCAGTAATTATACAAACCCCCTCTTTGTATTTTCTCTCATTTAATTTTGTTTAAACTGTGGCAGAACTTTATACACTGTCATTAAACAATTATCTTCCCATCAAAATTATTTTAAGAAACCTACTCTGGAAATCAAACGGGCATGTTGCCAATTTATCCATATAATGTGGAGAAAAAAAAGGCTGTGAACATTTTTAAAAGTCAGAAAACTACTTTTAAAGCCAGAAAAATAAAAAGTATTGTCATGTAATGGGAACTTCGTTTCATGTCACAGTATAAACTCCTGCCAGAATTCAATGCTATGTAACTACTTATATTTTGATTTTCAGCAGATGTAGTCAAAGTTGACAACATTCTTCTGTGAATCATTAGAAAATATTTTCACTGAAAACATATTCTTGATTTAAAACATAAGTGGTCTCATTTGATTTTTTTTTCTCAACAGCTTGTATCAACCTGTTTTTAACTCCCTAACTTTTGCCATCTTTCTACACTACACACGGACATCTTGATCTAGTGAACCAACCAGATAATGAATAATATTGAATACTGGTTTTTCACAGGAATCCTCTACTTGAAAGAGGGGGAAAATACACCAAAGTACTTGTTTAACAAAAGTAATTTCCTTCTGTCCCTAATGCTTCATTAGGAATAATTTATATTTGCTCCAAATTAAATGAAGAATAAATTTTAACATAAATACGCTTGGTCTGACACTGAAAAAAAAATTTGAGCACGTATAAATTATGCCCAGAAAATCCACTAGCAAAGCAAGCTGATTCCCTTCAGATTCTGACCTGGATTTAGCATGACCTGAGCTGGCACTCCTCTAAACAGAAGCCTGAAAGACTGCAGACCTTGGAAGGCACACATTTAGTCAGAAGATAAATAACCATGTAGTGACGCTATACCTTATTCTTATTTAATTAACTTTCATCCACATGCTTTATGATTAATCTGTAAACAAATCAATCGTCCCACATCACGTACCAAATGTATCAGCTATAATAACCCTGTGCAGGTTTCTTGTTTATATACACATTTTACAAGTTAACAGTTGGGGGGCAAGATTTTACTAAACACAATTTTAACCTGCAAATTGGCCTCTTTTCAGAGAAGTCATTCCAGGACTTTCTTTGGGAAACTGCCCTCCCATTCTGCAGTATGGACAATTTACCCAAGAAAATGTCCACAGTTTCATCGAAATTTTGGACTGTGCTAAAACCAAAGTTTTCAAATAAACCTATAGCATGCATGCAAAAAGAGCAATTTTAGGAGAGAACTTTGAAATAAGAAACACATGTCAGGCTCAGAAGTTTAACTCTTACTACTGACGATATCAACAGAAAAGCCTGCTGGGTAAAAGTAACATGAAAATATGAGGAAAAAAAAAAATAGCAGTTGGATAAATCTGACTCCTTAAATAAGAAGAAATGGAAACCTGCCCTGATAGTCATTCAGTTAGTGAGAGTTCAACCAACTGATATGCAGCTTCACTTTGGAGGTGAAAATTCAATTTAATGAAAGTCTATGCATAAAATTCCTTCCTGTAAAAAAGAGGTAACATTATTTAAAAAGTAAAAAACTCAAAATATTTCAAATAAACTAGTTTAAACAACCCCCTTGCCCTTCCCAAGACACATAGAATCAATTCACATGGTTTGTAAAACCAGTTTGGTTACTCTCGGGAATTGCAGGGATGGAAAACAAGCATTCCTTTGCTATTCATCGGATTCTTGACCTGAAGATAAGCCTCCGTTTTGCCTGTCTTCTCTTTTTCCCAATTTTATTTAGCAGCCACTCAACTGCTTTAATTAAAAAGGACTCTCAATGCATGACCATAGGGGAAAGGATGCACAAAAGAATGCAATGTAAAGAATGTGGGAGTATATTGCACATGCAAGTAAGATAAATTAATTCCAAAGACTTTCCAATCCCTTTTCAGAGCACTCATACATGAGAAACCAAGGAGAGGTTATCAATACTTATAAGCCAACTATTCCTAATATTCCTCAAAGATCACTAATTCCCCTTGCATGAAGAAAAACATTTCCATAAAGTAAAACGAAATTTTATAAAAATTCATATGCCCTAATACCAAGAATTTGTCAGGAGAAATTCAATAGATTGGAAATGGAACGGAAAGAGTAAAAGGCACTGAACATACAGACATTTGGAAAATAATTCTGAAACCTTACATTGCTCTTTCCCGTTGTCAGGAAAAGGCCTTGAACTCCGACTCTGGAGCTTACTGACTGTCTAAGTAGCACCTACAGTCAAATGATGTTATTGGGACACCGACCTTCCGTTTTTTTGCTAAGTTATTGATGAGCCGTGTTTTGTTGTCTATACTCTCACTGGATGCCCTTGTTCCAATGTCAAGTGTCTGTGAGAGCCACAGCTGGGGTTAACTGTCAGGGGCTATAGAAGAGAAGAGAGCGCTTTTTCCAACAAAGTGGAGTGACTCATTTGGGCTTCTGGAAGCCTCGCTTCCCTAGCATCGTTTTCTAAACATTGTATTTCTCAAATCTTTAAAAATACCTCCAGGAGACACATATGAATTTTTTAAGATACACAGTAGCCTCCTCTGATTGCAATCAGCCATCTATTGGGTACTTGGGGAGCGTGGGAAAACACACCAGGGAGTTTGGGGTTCTCACAGTGACGGGGCTGCTACTGAGATTTGGAAGAAGCCAGGTTCCGACGGTCCAGCAATGTGCTGGACAGTCCTGCATAGCAAAGAATCGACTCTTAAAATCCCCTTTGGAGAAACACTGGTGGGTAATCCACACAGTGGGTCATCTAGTCATGTACACACACACCTCATTTTTTCTCTCCACCATGGTTATCAGCATTGCTTCTCTTTTTTTTTTTTTTTTTTGCGGCACGCGGGCCTCTCACTGCTGTGGCCTCTCCCGTTGCGGAGCACAGGCTCCGGATGCGCAGGCTCAGCGGCCATGGCTCACGGGCCCAGCCGCTCCGCGGCATGTGGGATCTTCCCGGACCGGGGCACGAACCCGTGTCCCCTGCATCGGCAGGCGGACTCTCAACCACTGCGCCACCAGGGAAGCCCAGCATTGCTTCTCTTTTTGAAAGAAACAACAATACATAATGAGAAACTTACAACAGTAACTACCCCAAGAGCGCCTCTGCAACGTTATGATTGAGACTATGTAAAAATCCATGTCTGAGCGACAGCAGCCGGTTTTGTTTCCTGCTGGATGCCAGGCATGGTGCTCCCACAGCAGCTGCTGCTGGAGGGTATGCTGCTCCCTTGGCATTTTGCCAAACCACATTAGTCATCTTTTTCCCAGGCATGATACGTAACATCCCCATTAGTTGGGACTCTGGATCTTCCATCAGAAGAATAGTAGAAAATGAAAAAATGGGTAACACGGGGGAGGATAAATAATACAGGATTATATCACATCATGTAATAAGACTGGGTGTGTTCTTGAAAAGATGGTATTATTCTTGAGAAGCATGGAATTTCTACAAATTAATCACATGACAGAATGCAACAGACAAGCTCCTATTTAAGTCAAGCCTATAGAACAGAACCATCATTTCCTATGTGGTCTTTTGTTTCAAGCAGCATTTTCACACAGTGTTACTTTAAAGATAAAAGTGCAATGTCCCATGATAAAAGTCACCCCTAAGACAGGAAAGAGAAGACGACACAGAGGAAGGGGAAGAAAGAGAGAAGGAGGGAAGGATGGAGAACTACCCCAAGAGCGCCTCTGCAACGTTATGATTGAGACTATGTAAAAATCCATGTCTGAGCGACAGCAGCCGGTTTTGTTTCCTGCTGGATGCCAGGCATGGTGCTCCCACAGCAGCTGCTGCTGGAGGGTATGCTGCTCCCTTGGCATTTTGCCAAACCACATTAGTCATCTTTTTCCCAGGCATGATACGTAACATCCCCATTAGTTGGGACTCTGGATCTTCCATCAGAAGAATAGTAGAAAATGAAAAAATGGGTAACACGGGGGAGGATAAATAATACAGGATTATATCACATCATGTAATAAGACTGGGTGTGTTCTTGAAAAGATGGTATTATTCTTGAGAAGCATGGAATTTCTACAAATTAATCACATGACAGAATGCAACAGACAAGCTCCTATTTAAGTCAAGCCTATAGAACAGAACCATCATTTCCTATGTGGTCTTTTGTTTCAAGCAGCATTTTCACACAGTGTTACTTTAAAGATAAAAGTGCAATGTCCCATGATAAAAGTCACCCCTAAGACAGGAAAGAGAAGACGACACAGAGGAAGGGGAAGAAAGAGAGAAGGAGGGAAGGATGGAGAAAGAGATTGATTGTCACATTTTCTATCTCAAAAAGTTTGGTAAGGGCATGATGATCTGAATTAGAGTGATCATACTATTTATCAGGCAAACTGGGATTTTTTTTGAAAGTCAAGTGTCTCTAACCAGAGGGGACACTGGGACAGCCGAAGGAAACTGGGATTGTACTTGGGCAAGCTGGGATGTAGAGTCGCCCTCCTTGCTACAGCAAACAGAGGCCTCTCTTGGATTTGCCCTTGTTTACAAATGACATTTAAGCCTTATCAGCTATAATGCAGCATATCATGGTGAGAATAGTGTAAAGGCATGAAGAATTTCTCACCAAAAAAGAAACAAAAAAGTAAAAACTGACTGCTCATTCATTCATTCATTCATATAATAAATGTTTACTGGTTTCCTACTATGCGGCAGGTACTGTGCTAGGTACCAGAACTGGACTGAAAAAGAAAATCTCTAAATAATCCAGACACTTGAGTTGCTCCTGTTAGTGGAAAAAAGGAATAATTTTACAAAATCTCAGCTATCAGGAACCTTCAAAGAATACTCGTTAGGGTTTAGTCAAAATTCTCGCTGTCGCTAAGATGTACACCATTTTAAGCACTAGCACATTTAAAAGGAAATCACTTTATATAGAAGTAATTCTAAAATGTGTTATGATGATAAACACAATTTAACTTTCACTTATAGAATCAAGGTGATCAACACTAATGAGAATCAGTACACTGTACTAAGGGCTGCCCTCAGGGGTTACTAAAGCATACGGGGCTTCTAGCATTAATAACCAAACATCCCACATGATTAAGCATTTTGCTTTCTTACATTTATGTTTCATTATTTTCCTGTCTCTTTTTATTGTTACACTGTCACTTATCGATACCATCACTATGCGTACTTGTAATAAGAGCCGTCGTTTAAATTCATCTAATATGTAGCAGATACGTCTCTAAGTGTTTTCCCTATATTGCTTCATTTAGTCTTTAAAATAACCCCATGGGAGAATACGGTATTAATCCCATTTTTCAGGTGAGGATATGCGAGGCACAGAGAAGTAAAGTAGCTTGCAACAAGGCCAAACAGCTGGAATCTGAACTCAGGCAGTCTACCACATTCGCCTATTATGCCGTGTAAGCATGCTCACATCCACTTTATTACGGTATGAGCTCGAAAATTAGAGATATACATAAGGTAAGAGAACATACGCTCCAAGACAGCATCAGAGAGAAGCAAACATGTGATTTTGGGGGAATCGACTCTATGACACCTAGATTTGTCATCAGGCTTTTTTCTTTCTCTTTAGTTCACAGATATGCCCGCATGTGTCAAGTCTGCTGGATAACTGAGTTTGCCAAGTTTGCTGAGCCTTGGAAATTAATTACAGTTACAACAAAAACATTTTATAGCATAAACTTATTTATGTTTATCTGAGGTTGGATAGTTTCCCATTAGAAATTTAGTTTTTTAGGAAAAACAGAGTTTAATTTTGGTTACATGAATTTTAAGAAAATAGAGACAGTTATCTGGCACAGTAAGCATGCCAGAAAGACATCAAGTATCAGGTGATAGAAATTCATAAACTCATGAACAAAGAATCCATTCATCCCTTGGCTTATTGAAAAGCAAATGAGAACATTGTGTAGGTTGCTAAGACAACTGAGATGTGATGATTAAATGTGAGATAATGGCAGAATCCCTGCACCTTCACGAATCGAATGTTTAGAATCTTTACTAAGCCCTCATCTATATTTACAGCTGAAACTTTAAGAACATTACTTAAAAAAAAAGAAACAAACAAAACAGGCTTCAGGCTTTCGAGCTCTGCTGATGAAGACGCTTGAAGCCTCCTGATCAGGAGAGAGCCCTCCCTGGTCTTGGAGAATGTGTGTGGTGTGGCAAAGAGAGGTGTTCCTGGCTGTGGATCAGTCCCATCTGGTAGCAGTGATGGATGAGATGCCTGCCAGAGACTACTACCAATGAGTCAAGAACAAATATTTGCAACTGATGTATTTAAATTCCAAGTAAATATTTTCAAAATATGGGAAAGACTAGAAGTAGTAGCTTTTTTTAGAATGCCGCTATTTCAAATTTGAAACTCTGGGCTCTCTCCATTTTGGCCACACTGTTCTCCCCGCTGTTGCTTGAACATGCCAGGCAGGCGTCCACTGAAGGGCCTGTGCATCGCTCAATCTGAACTGAATGCACCTCCCCCAGCCTTCTTGACTTACTCTCTCATTTCCTTCAAGGCTTTACTTAAATATCATCTGATTTAAAATCACAATCTACTCTCCCCAATACTCCTGATCTTCCCTTTTATCCCTAGAATTGATCACTTTCTAACATACTCCACGATTACGTATGCTCCTATTTTGTTCACTGAAGTATCTCAAGCTTTCAGACCAGTGCCTGACACATGGCTGATACACAATAAACGGTAACTTTAAGGGCAAGAATAAATGTTCCTATAATTGAACTGCTGAAAAGAAAACTAAGCTCCTCCAGTTTGCTCTCATGTTAAGTCGGCCCCACATAAAATGGGACCCCCAATGTTTCTACTCACATTGAATAACAATTTTAATTATTACTGTGATGCAAAGTAGAGTCTTATCTTAGCTCCTCTGATCCTCTGGATAAAAATCACTAAACAAATGCTACTTTATGTGATGTGTTACTCTGACCAAATTAATTCAAAGCAGCTAAGAGTCTCCGGAAAGACTGTTTTAGATCATTAACCATAAAGACTTCAGAGGAACTCAGTTTAGTACAGAAGAGGCTGACCAGGAACATAGCCATTCTCTGGAATTCATCACTAATACATGTGAGGAAATCAGGAGTTTTCTTATTTTTGGAGGATAGTGCAGGTTGTCAGAAAGAAGAATCCAGGTCCTTCCACTGCCACTATGCCGATTTCAAGCCAAATCCATTATTTCACATTCTTAAGACACACAAAAAAATAAATACATGATGTAGAAAAATTAGAAAATATGTTTAAACCATGAAATAAATGGTGTATAAGATCGTCTCCAAAATATAACCACAATTTGCTAAATGTCTCTCAGGCCTTTTAAGTAAGTCTCACTGTTGGTTTCCTTGCCTCCATGGCACCTGTGCCATGGCTGATCTGTCATCGCAAGTACAATTTTAATAATATTATTATCTGATTAGAAATTCAGTGGTGACCTCCTAATACCTGAAAGAGAGGTGGCCAAAATTTCAAGTTTGGACAACAAGTGATTGACGGCTGATTGTATTTCTTTAGGTAGGTCTGAGAACTGGTTTCAAAAGAGAGAAAAGTCCAGAACTAGATACTCATTTTGGCAAATTTACCTTCAGAAAAGTAAATAATTTAAACTGCAGTATGAAGAACATTCATCAATTATCTAACAACTGGATTAACCACAGGAAATGGAGAAAACCATTTCTATTTGGATTGGTTTTTGAGAGCAGAAAAGGAGATTGGGTTCATTGAATAGTAACTGGTCAGTTTGAGGATGGGGACAGGAAGGTCAAAAATTGGTAGAAGGGTTTACAAAAAGAGGTGAATGCAGCTCCTCTTACTTGGAAGTCTGGCTGCCACTCCACTTAATGCTCTCGCAAGAGATCTCTACTTTGCAGATCATAGTTTGTAGACACCTGACCTAAAATCGAGCTACAAATCTCCATACTAGTGAAACAGATAACCAGTGAGTTATATATAATCAGGGAAGGAGCGAGTGATATATGCTGGATTACATCAAATGAAGGGCTTGGGGAAGGGGTGTTGGATGAAATAGGTGGGTTGTATGCTCTGGGTGGGGAAGAGGTAGAAAGTAGACGGCACCTGATGGGTTAGCTGCTAAGCATCACTTTTCTTGGAATTTGTTCTCACCACTGATACATGTGTTCCTAAAGGTGCCTCCTGAAAGCCACTCTGATACCATTCCCTTCCATGGAAATCTGGAACTGAGATAAAGAGAAAGAGAGAGATCCTCTTATCTTGGTGTCTGAGAGGTAAAAATTACAAAATCGGAGCAGTGTCACATGGATATTTTCCTCCTATTGTGGGTCCTGCAGAAAAGATAAGACTGAGCAGCCAGCCAACCATCATAAAGAGAGATAAAGACACTGAAGCAGCCAAGCAGTGAGGACACAGGTGGGTAACAGATGAACAGGAAATCCAAGCCAACCACAATCTATGCGAGTTTACCTATTTTCCAATCTCATCGACTATTTCTCCATACGAATCAAACGAGACTACTCACCAACCATCCATAAAAGCTACCTTTCAATTTCAGTTTCTAGTCCTTTTTCCCCCCTTAACCCCACTGTGGATTCTCTTTCTCCCATTTCTTCAAATCTTATCTCTCCTTTGATACCCAGCTGTAGCCCTAAAACTTCCATGCAACTCTTCCTAACCACTCTGGCCCACCGTGTTCAGAATTCAGGCTACACTCTGGTGTATCATTCTTGACTGTTCCTCAGTGAAATGAGCTCATCTGTAGAACTAGCAGGGAAGTACTCTCCTAAACAGATGCTCTCAGCTAACGAACTACACAGTACACAAATATCGTATTTCACTCTAATGTCTATGTAGGTAATGGTGACAGGAAAAGGGGATGAAAATCAAGGTACCTGTGTGACTGGTATATTTTTTTTCTGGAATTTACTTTCTAGGGACCATGTTAAATTCAAGAACTCTTCTGTCAGTCTAGAGCTAAAGGAAGAAAATGAAATGGGACTCAATGAACATCTAACACACCAGAATAAGGGCAATAAGAAAGTGGATAACAGGTAGCCCAAGTAATCCTTGACCTCTTATGGACAGCAATTAGACATGAATAGTACATGTCCTTATTTTTACCTCTTGCACACACTTTCACTTTTAAAGTTATTCGTTCATGCTTCCGTGTATACTCTAAATGTCTACTAAATACTGTGTGTCTAATAACGAACAATCCCATATGGAAAGTGTATCATTTAAGAAAGGCTCGTCCCACAACCCGGCAGACTAGAAAGGCAAGGTCTATATCCAAGGAAGCCATAGGGGATTTGTTGTATTAGTTCAGAGGTGAGGTGACAAGAGCCTGAACTTCCATAGTGGCAGTGGGAAGAGGCAGGATAGAGAGATTCAAAACACAACAGAGGAAAATTAAATACAATTTGATGACCAACGGGATTTGAGAAAGGAAAGAGAGAAATAAGTGAAGGATTATTCTGAAGTTCTGAGGCAGGACAACTGAGAGAATTATCACTGGAAAGAAAAGATCCTGGGGGATGGAAAGTAATCATTCTATACAAAGGGAGTTTGAGATGGCTGAGAAAAATCCCTAATAAAATTACATTAGGACTTTGTGGTTACAAGAGAAGTTCCAGGAGAGACTGCAAGCTGGATTTTTGTATTTGGAAGTTATTCATTCACTTAACGGGTATATACTGAGGACCTGCTTTGTGCCAGGCCCTGTGCTATATCCTAATGTTACAATGGGGAACAAAAGAAAGCAGAGATGATCCCTCACTCTGTGGAGCTTATAGTGTAGTGCATGAGTCAGGCATTAATTAAACGAGGCAACCGTGAAGGAGAAGGCCGTGAGGCCCTGATGACAGTGGGACCAGAAGCAGCAAAGGCTGCTCTGAGGAAGATGTACTGAGCAGAGATCTGAAGGATGAGTTGAAATTCAGCAGGTGAGCAAAGCTGGGAGGGGGAGGGTAGTGCAAGAGGGGAAGGAGCAGTCCAGCCCCTGTGGAGGGAGGAGCATGACATCTGTAAATGCAGATCTTCTTACAGGGGAAGGCTGATTGACACTGAGGCTAGAGTAATAGGAAGTGGCCAGAGCATTCTAGACATGGTGGGCTACGTCAAGAGTTGTGAACAGAGATTATATGTGAAAAAAAAAAAAAATGAAATGGAAGAAAAGCTAAAAATGATCAAGAATAAAATCTCGGGATCTGAAGATAGTCAATGATGTATTACTAAGTCAAAGAAATGGTTAAATAATTCCATGGACTATACAGTTAGGTTGTGTTACTGAAAGAATCTAAGTTTATTGGAACTACATCTTGACATTTTCAGGTTTGAGGAAATGCAACCTGGTATTAATAATTTCTGAGGCTTCTTGGAGACAGAATTTTGGGCTAAATGGACCTCTAATTTGACACAGTGAAATACAATGTGTGTTTTCACCAAGGGGCCCTCAGCTTTCACTGCTATGAAAACAATATAGCATTTAATTTTTTGACAGGCAATTATATACAGATAAACATTTCAGGCTTCTGGAATTATTGCAATAATTATTTTGCTAGAAAATAATCATGTATAACTTAATACTTTAAATATAACACTGTCATATCATAACTATTTACATAAGATGAATTAGTTGCATTTTTAAGCTTTTACACATAAACATTGAATAGATAAACTTCCTGAGGCTCACTTAAATATTATGATATTAAACTGAGATTAATTCCAATGCTTCCTTAAAAGCTGCAGGTTTGTTCTGTCTTTCTCTTGATGGTTGTAGTTAGTATAGACTAGGGCACCCTCATCATTACCCACAGAATCCTTTTTATTCTCCATCTGCAAAAACTATCATCTTAGCTCGTATGTACCATAAGTACTTCCTATATATATACTTTCATATTCTCCTTTAGATCTCTTTACTGTAATCTTCTGGCAATACTGTAGCCACAATGAGACAGAGCAATAATAGGAAAAGAACTGGTATAATTCCCAGAAGTCACTTCATAGCTCAATTTCACCAAAATTTTTATTTCCATTTACTCCTTAATCAACAGAACAAGTATATAACAAAACTGGCTGATTTGAGTTTTATCTCCTTTCTAAGTTCTTGATCTCTTCTTGGTGAAAATGCTCTACTAGTTAGTGGCCCAAAAAGGGAAAAATAAAGAGAAACAGAAGTTTACCAGAGAAATCATTCGGGTATTATGGGGACTATTTTAACATAGAGGCACTCTAAGATATTTGCCAAGAATGCAATTAAAGAATTAGATAAATTATTTCCTCACCTCATAAATGAAAAGTAGAAGAGTTAAAAAAAAAAAAAGGGAGACTCATAGAAACTTCTAATTTCACTCCAGGAGATATCTATTATTTTAAATTTTAAAAAAACCATGTATTTTCAGGGATGGCACATGTTAGACAAATCTACACAAATAAAAGTCACCATGAATATAGAAAAAAATCAACATAAAAATGATAATTCAGATTTTGTTTTAAGGTGGTCTGTCTAGTAATAGACTTAATTTTAGGGAAAGGTAAAGCATGAGAAATATAAATTTTAGTTTTCTCATGTACCCATTTGAAGGTTAACGTAGGTTTTAGGAACAAAGGCCAACAACACTACATTCTCAACATGGTTACGACACAGAGGAAAGTAAAACAACAAAAAAAGTACATTTAAGGAATGTCAGTTTTTCCATGAAGCACATTCTATCCCTTTCCATATGACATCAAGTTCAATACAGTCTTATGAAACTGAGAGAATACTGTCCCTAACGTCTGACTTTCAGTATATACACATAATATTATTTCTAAGAAGACATTTTACCTTCCTTATATTGTATGGGTTTGTAAATTCTCTTTTTTCTAATCTACCAGTCACATCTGCGGGCCAAGCATCTCTTTCCAAAAGAGGAATTAAGGCCAAGCAAGACAAAGAATTTGCTGATACACATATGTCACTCCAAAAATTTCCCTGGCAAAGTTTCCACGCCCAATTTAATTACTTCCCTACTGTAAAAACACTTTCCATCTGCATTTATTCTAATCTTTTCAAATCCAAAACCAACATACTATAAAGCTAGCTAAATAAATGAATGATATTAGCTTTAGGTTCCAAGTGAGGGAGCATTTTATAAGGCAGTGGGTCTCCAGCTCCCATGCATTTTATGCTGATACCTTATTTCATTTTGAGCTCAGTTCTTTACTATACATTTGTTTAGAATAGAATTACCTAGCCCCAGGCCTTAACTGTCTTTCTCTCTCTCCCCACCCCCCCCCCCACACATATAAACACACACAGAGGGGAGGGAAGGAGGGAGGCATGGGGGAGAGAGAGAATATATGAATATTTGTGGTTCTTAATGAGCAAAAAAGAATGTACCCATACATGTATATGCTAAAGGAATGCTGTCCATTATCTATAATAAAGGCATCTTCATGTTTTTTCTGATTGTTTATAAAAACTGAACCTCAGTACATGCATATAATAATTATTAATTTTGGCATTCCTTGATTCGTTGACTATTCAGTAAGTTATTGTATCCTTTTTGTGTAAGATGTTCTATAGCGTATCTTTATTCTCTTCTTGGTGTTCCATCACTGCACTGACTTAATGCCATTTTGCCACTCCCAGACCTAATATCTGTGAATAAATAGAGAATCCAAGAATATCCACCTCTTTTTGTTATTGACACTATGAGGGTGTGGAGGTTGTCATTTGCACCATAAGTTAGGAGGAGGGACCAGACACTATCAAAATGTCTGGGCAACACTGAATCAATAAATGATTCTAAGTTTTCTTGAAGGCCTTTCCATTTCGGGTTTTTATAAACAAGGGTGCTTTATGTGTTTGTTTGTTTGTTTGTTTTTTTGTGGTACGCGGGCCTCTCACTGTTGTGGCCTCTCCCGTTGCAGAGCACAGGCTCCGGACGCACAGGCTCAGCGGCCATGGCCCACGGGCCCAGCCACTCCGCGGCATGCGGGATCCTCCCGGACCGGGGCACGAACCCGTGTCCCCTGCATCGGCAGGCGGACTCTCAACCACTGCGCCACCAGGGAAGCCCCTATGTGTTTGTTTTTTATATCACAAAGCTTTAGAATCCTTAGAAATTGATTTACCTAATTTTACCCATATATTGCAGATTAGGAAACTTTTAGAAGCAGCTAATCCATGGCAACCAACTAGTAGTTTCCAAGAGGTCAAGACACTTTTCAATTAGTTTCTATTATATAATAATAATAATATATAACAAAATATATTTAAAACAATCTTTTAAAAACAACTGTTATTGATCTTAAAAATAAAATGGCACTTTTAAGGCCATATGGGTTGGGATTTGCTAGATAAATGAGAATGATCTAATTCTAGGTTTAAATACATTGAGACCTGAATTCTCTCTTTCTTTTCTAACTTACTGATATAAATTGAAAACACTGAATCACTTTGGTGCATTTCTGCTTGTTTAAAATTTGTTCAAGCACTAACACTACCTGTCCAAAAATCCCGAGCGGCCTAAAGAGTAAAACATTTTGATATACAATATTAATAAAAAGAATATAATTATATGTTCTGTTTTCCCTACTAACCCTCAAGACCAGCTACTTGCAAAGATTATCTAATTAGTTAAACTATAAGTCATAGGTGGGTTTCTCACAGAAGTCAGCAAAATGGTCAGGAAGGAAATGTCCACAAGGACTAGAGCTTGAGTCTGCCCTCTCCATGCATCCTGGAATTCCTTTGCTTTGTCGGAAAAATTTAATGGTTCATCCATTGCCTAAAGCTCCAATAAGTTAAAAGTATTTGGTTCTATTTTGATGTCTAATCGTAAAAGACAAAGATCATATGTCAAAAATCCTATATCATATTATATACTTTTGATGATGCAAAAAAAAGACCACACGCAATCATTTCACTATAATATATCTAGGAATTAATTATAAGAATATCATATTACATAAAACAAAGGAAGATTTACTCAAACTGTGAATGGACTGTATATAATATATACTTGCTTTCCAAAAGGAAAATATGGTGGTCATTAACATTTTACCTAGCTCTGTATTGTTTTACTATATCAAGAGAATCACTACATACATCATAAGCTGGAGCAAGTAGGACAAAATAAACTATCACCCATCTCACCGTTAAACAAATTTCTTAATGCAAGAAGTTAAATTATATCATTTACATCATATGAAGGATATGCGTTTACTATTGTTATGATATTTAAAATACTTTTACTTACCCATTTAAAATTTTGAAATAAAAACAATGAAACCGTATAGACCTAAAAATGTCTGTTAGGCATCTGGTCCAACCACAAACAACTAAATGGGGCTAACTCCTGTATGTAGTGGCCTGACCACTTTAATTCATCATTTCTTCAAGCTCTATATGACCATAAAGAGAATGCCAAGTTAATTTTTATCTTTTCTCTTTGATGGCATTCTCAAAATCTAGCAATGTTTGATTGAAAAAAAAAAGGTAGATTTTTGGTAAACACAGATTTAAGAGGCATTCAGTTTCTGGCAAAATTTCAAATGTGAATACGTTATAAGAAGAGATTAGAAAGAAAAATGAGGGTGAACTTAAAATAATGAATGCTAAGGGAATATATTTTCAAGTGTTCCTAGAGATGTTCCCACTATTGTTCTTTAAAGTTGACTTCAATCAGTGCCCTTTTTATTAATATTATGATTAATGGCATCCTAGCCAGTCTAATGTGTAATTTCCATACAGATAAGTTCTTAAACTCAATGTTTTAAAACACAGTTGTATCTGGAGTCTAATGTCTTATTAGTTCTCAAAAATTGCAATTTTTCTTAGTGAAGTATTGGCCTCTATTTTACTGTACCTGGAATTCTGGGGTTCTGGAACATCTGATTCTGTGCACGTTTTCTTTACCTGTAAGAAAAGAGTACTAGTTAGTCTCATATGAAAATACAACTTCCTCATTCAGGTTCACACACTTGTTAAACTTAAAAGTGGCTACAGCTCTGCTCACCAAGATCTCTATAAGATACTCCCCACATTTTACAGCGGTAGCATGCAGTATTAAATAGTGTATTTCACTATTATCCTATGAACAGCTGTCAAAGGCACTTCCCTAGACTCCATTAGTATGTAAAATGTTCAGCTAAAATAGCTTGGGACTAGCTTAACTAGGAACAAAGAAACCGAAGAACCAGGTTTCCCACTTAGGAACTGGAAAGTCATACTGCTCTCAATTCACTAAGAAATGTTTTTCCAGTTGATACTGCTTCTGTCTCCTACTAAAGTGCACAATAATAAACACCAGCTTCTGGGGGCAAAGCACAGTGTTAGCTAAAACATTCATATATTAATTTTCATTTTCTCAATCCAGTGGCTGTATGTTTTATATATTGCTCAGCATATCAATTAAGTTTCGGCATTGCTCACAGACATCGCATATATATTTAGAGTATACTTTGCAGACTGTATTTCAACTTAGTGGTTTTTAACCCACAAAAGGTAAAGAATGAAAATAACTTTTACTTTAGGACACACTATCCATTTCTGGACGAAAGTGTGTGATACATCCTCTAAAATAAGGTAAAGCACACATCCATTGCCTTTCACAATTTAACTTCAAGCACAGATAACTATGTCTGATTATTATGGTCTTAATGGTACATTATATGCAAAGTAAATTCCGTTTCAAAAATTCCTTAGTTAATATGTATCATAAACAGTATACATTAACAAGTCCATTGTCATACACTCTGGGTGTTTACATTGCCATGGTCTATTTACGCAACCTACAGAATCCAAGGCACTTTAACTTCTAATATGTAGCTTGGAAGTGAAAATAAGTCTCCTGAATTTACACCGTGAGTATACTACATAAGTGTGAACTGTGATACAAACGGCATCACTTAAGAGTAAGTTTTAAATGTTAAAGACACAGCATTGTCTTTCCAGCTCACAAAGTAACTCTTTCCTCTTCTGACTTAAAAATACAAATACAAAAAAAAAGATCCTTACACTTTCAAAAAGCCATGTTTTTGCTTTCAGTTTTAAGCCTAGACGTTTTATAATTGGGGAAATCAAGTATTTGGCTTGATTAACTATACTCTTTTTTGCATCCTGTGTATACATTCATACAGTATGAAAATAAAACTGGTTAGCAAAGAAATTATTATCTCTGTCCTATTATGTAACGTATTCTATGCTCTTAATATGAAACTTAGCACCAAGAGATGGAAGGGTGAAGAAATATTTTTGATTAATTAGTTTAAAAAAAAAGGGAAAAAGGAAAACTTTTCTTAAAAAGTAAGCATAAAATTCACTATGAAACCCACAAAAGTCCATTAAAAACTCCAAGAAAAATAAGAACTAAAAGGGAAGGACACGATAATAAAACCCTTCTTTCCCACTGGTTCTTACCTATGATTCATCACCAGAAACTATATGAACTGCCCAATGAATATGTAGAAATCACTTCAAAGTGAATGTCACTTTCTGAAAGACTATGATAGCTTGACTTTGGGACTGACTAAAGGAGCTCCAGATCACACAAGCAAACTAGACAGATACTTCCAAGCAGAAGTCAGAATGAGACAAGCTTCCTATGGTTTAAAAAACAAAGATTTTAAAAAATCTTTAATACCAATGGCTTTACGTAACATCCTTCTCCAAATAACTAACCAGAAAGTTCTTATTATTTTAATTTATTCTTAAAGTAGTAATTGTAATGCCAGAGAACACATCTATTGATTACTTACTATCTAGTTTGCACAGTCCCAGATTCATAGCTTATGCTTAATAAGAATATGATGAAAGATTGAAGTAGATATAGATATTCTTTTAGATATTGTTAGAACTTTGCATTCTTCAAAGTAATTCTTTTTAGAGGTTTTATTCATTTGTTCATGGTCGAATGAGGGAACAATAATATTTAGGATACCATGACTACTATAGGAGAGGTCTATGCAGTGAGGTCGATGTTCAGAGGACAATCTACTTGTTCAGAGGCAAGTGACTTCTGAACTAAGTCTTAAAGGACATAGGCTTCAAAGACGAAATCTGGAAAAAGTAGGTACTTCATGGGGTTTGTCAGAGGAATCATATTATGAAGACCTTATAAATGGTAAAGAATTTGGAATTTAATCTTTGGACAATGAAGACCAATGAAGGATTTTAAGAAACAGACTGGGTAGAGATGGTGCAGGAGGTAGTGTGGAAGGGGACAGGCTGAGGACTGAGGGACAGATAAGAGCCTAATGCAGCAAGAGAGAAAGTATACATTCCATGAAAGCAGACATGGCATTGATCTTGTATATCACTAATCCCTAGCCTTGAATAGACGCTCCTTGCTATGGTATGAATGTTTGTAACCCTTCAGAATTCATATGTATAATCCTCACCCCCCAGAATTAGGGAGTGGGGCCTTTGGGAGGTGCTTAGATCACGAAAATGAAGGCTCTACAAATGGGATTAATGCTCTTACAAATGAGACCCCACAGAGCTCCCTAGCCCTTCTACCACGTGAGGACACAGTGAGAGAAAGTCACTGGCTCTAAACCAGGAGGTGGGCTGTCACCACATACAACCGTGCTGGAGCCTCCATCTGGCATTTCCCAGCCTCCAGAATGGTGAGAAATAAATTTCTGTTGTTTATAAACTACCTGCAGTATTTTGTTACAGCAGCCCAAATGGATTAAGAGAGTCCCCAAATATGAGTTCACTAAGTGAATCATTCAATCCATCAGTGAGAGATGGTGAAGGCCTGAATTAAGATAGGAGCCATGGGGAGAGTTGAGAGGATGTTTTTGATAGATACTTCTAAGACAGAATTGACAGACTACTGTTATTGACTGAAACAAAGTATAAAGTAGAATATGATCTGACCTTTTAATCTGTCCTTGAAAAAACTTTGGTAATACCAAAGATCAAAAAAAAAAAGTTAACTTATGCCTTCTTTAAAATACTTCAAAACGCCATCTTTCCTCTGAATTGATGGAGAAAAGTTAGATGATCATTAAGAAACTTGTTTTGCAAGTCCTGATTATGCAGAGACGTTAATCACGAGTCATGCAAGCTCCAATCATCATGTTCTATTCTGACTTCCAAAAAGAAGAACAGGTAAGAATTAACCTACCTGATGAAAAGACAACCTACAGAATGGGAGAAAATATTTGCAAATGATGCGAGAGACAAGGGCTTAATCTCCAAAATATACAAACAGCTCATACAACTCAACAACAAAAAACCAAACAACCCAATCGAAAAATGGGCAGAAGACCTAAATAGACATTTCTCCAAAGAAGACATACAGATGGCCAACAGGCACCTGAAAAGATGCTCAACATCACTAATTATTAGAGAAATGCAAATCAAAGCTACAATGAGGTACTACCTTACACCAGTCAGAATGGCCATCATTAAAAAAGTCTACAAATAACAAATGCTGGAGAGGGTGTGGAGAAAAGGGAACCCTTTTACACGGTTGGTGGGAGTGTAAGTTGGTACAGCCACTATGGAAAACAGTATGGAGGTTCCACGGAAAACAGTATGGAGGTTCCGCAGAAAACTAAAAATAGAATTACCATATGATCCAGCAATCCCACTCCTGGGAATATACCCAGATGAAACTATAATTCAGAAAGATACATGCACCCCTATGTTCATAGTAACACTGTTTCACAATAGCCAAAACATGGAAACAACTTATCCCACTGACAGATGAATGGATAAGGAAGATGTGGTGTGTGTGTACACACACACACACACACACACACACACACACACACACGCACACGCACACACACACAATGGAATACTACTCAGTCATAAAACAGAAGGAAATAATGCCATTTGCAGCAACATAGATGCAACTAGAGATTATCATACTTAGTGAAGTAAGTCAGAAAGAAAGACAAATACCATATGATATCACTTATGTCATAAAATATGGCACAAATGAACCTATCTACAAAACAGAAACAAACTCATAGATATAGAGAACAGACATGTGGTTGCCAAGGGGGTGGGGGGAGGGAATGGGATGGAGTGGGAGTTTGGGGTTGGTAGATGCAAACTATTACATTTAGAATGGATAACCAACAAGGTCCTACTGTATAGCACAGGAAATATATTCAATACCTTGTGATAAACCATAATGGACGAGAATATAAAAATATGTGTATGTGTATAACTGAGTCACTTTGCTGTACGGCAGAGATCGGCACACCATTGTAAATCAACTCTACTACAATAAAAAATAAAAATTTTAAATAAAGAAACTTGTATGTTCACAATGTCTTGATCACAGAATTAGAAGCCAAATGGACAGTTTTACCTAAATTTAAACACACTGTCCCATTTGAGAGATCAGTACTTCATTAAACAGTGACTGCTGAAATATACACACTATTAAAGGAACACTATTCTTACAAAATACGTAGAATTTTGTCTTTAATGACCACTAATTTAGTTTTGAATTTGTTTTGAATAAAGCTGAAACAAGCAGGCCAAGAAACGAGGCAGAATTTCATGCCCATAATTTAAATCCAAATCTTAGTTTTCATAAGACACACAAGGAAATGAGCCAAAAATATGCCAAGAGAAAAAAGATAAATAATGTTAAATGCATTTAATTGGTGGCAAAAACATGAATTTTAACCCTTAATGTTATAAAAGTACATAAAAAAAATCAAAGCAAGGTGAAAAAGAATTAAGAGTTTATTTCAAGAAAATAACTATTAGTATGTAATGAAGATACAAACATCAAACGCTGAATTTTTTTTGTTTGCTTGCTTTTTTTTTTTTGTGGTACGTGGGCCTCTCACTGTTGTGGCCTCTCCCGTTGCGGAGCACAGGCTCCGGACGCGCAGGCCCAGAGGCCATGGCTCACGGGCCTAGCCGCTCCGCGGCATGTGGGATCTTCCCGGACCGGGGCACGAACCCGCGTCCCCTGCATCGGCAGGCGGACCCTCAACCACTGCGCCACCAGGGAAGCCCGATACTACTTTTTATCCCAATTCACAGATGATGATGCTGAGAACTAGAAAGATTAATCTGCAAGCAATTATGTAGTAAATTTTAAATCCTGATCTCTGAGGGCATTTTAACGAGTAAATGTTAAAAAACTAAAATTCATAAACATATAAACTAATCTTTTTAAAATGAAGATCAAAACACCTTAATATTTAAAAGTTCAATTTTTAATATATCATAATAATGATAATTGCTGCCATTTATTAAGTATTCTTTTCCACTCATTGTACTGGACTATATATATGTAATATCACTTAATCTATGAAAACGGGAGTGATGGATGAAATCCTCCTTCTACAAATGAGAAAACCAAGGCTCAGAGAGGTTAAACAACTTGGCAATGTCACACAGCTAGCACTAACAGGGACAGAATTAGAACTGAATGCTCCACAGCAAGCCTTTCTCTCCGATGCTAGATTTGCCAGTTGCTTTTATCAGGTTGTTTTAAAATTAAGAGTTGAAACTAACATTCTGTGGAACAATTTTTGACACTACTAGTTACTTCTTGCAATATATTAACCATCTAATAAATCTTTTAAATTAGACTACTGAAGTAACCTTTTTTTTAACCAAGCACTAGTAACATGTACCAACACCCTAACAAGTGCAAAGATGGTCTAATGCATAAAACAGCGTCCGTTTTGTTGTCTTTGCTGTTGTTGTACGTCTGATGTATCAGGATCCACTCATTCAACAAGGCTTTACTGAATGCCTTGGGGTATATGAGGCACCCTTCTAGGCACGGCGATGAACTAGACCTGAACAGTCCAGCAAAGTAGCCACTAGACACACCGTGACTATGTAGAACTTGAAATGTGGTTAAGTCTAAACTGAGATGTGCTGGAAATGTAAAAGGCACATGGGATTTCAAAGACTTAGTATGCAAAAAAGGGAAAATATCTCAATATTTTTTATACTCATAAATAAAATGATATTTAGGTGTACTGAGTTATAATCCCTTCTTTTTACTTTTCTAACAAAGCTAAAATCACAAGCGGTTTGGACTATATTTCTGTTGAACAGCGTTGACTTAGACGAACAAAAACCTGCCTGCATGGATCATGCATTTTAGTGGAGGAGATATAAAATAAAAATGTGAACAGATAAGCAACAAATATAAAGTCAGCAGCAACGATTGCCAAGAGAAAATGAATAAGGGGTTAGAAAAGACTGGTCAACAATATTACATTAGCTAGCCACTTATAAAAAACTGATGTTCTTATTTCACAAAACCATTCACTCTTCAAATTTTTTAGGCTGTTATGTACATGAGTAATATAAATTGTACTTTTTAAACAATTATAAAGAATGTGGGATCTGGTATTGAGAATAATGAATATTTCCAATGTCGGGAAAATATATGTATAAAATATAATCTCTAGAATGTCTTGCATTATGACAATTATATTCAAGTATAAAAATCAACTTAAAATTTTTCACATTTTATAACACTAGGTACTTTGAGAGGCTTACAATCTTTTGAGGGAAAACAGAATTAACTTGTAAAAAAAATTGCAAAGAAAAACCAGTTTCTTTTATCCCATCCACCTTCTTCTAAAAATGCTGGAACCAATTATCCCAATTATTTTGTAATCTTGCTGTTTATAAATCCTGAAACATTATCAATAATAAAAAAATGTAGGGGGCTTCCCTGGTGGCGCAGTGGTTGAGAGTCCGCCTGCCGATGCAGGGGACACGGGTTCGTGTCCCAGTCCGGGAAGATCCCACATGCCCCGCGGAGCGGCTGGGCCCGTGAGCCATGGCCGCTGAGCCTGCGCGTCTGGAGCCTGTGCTCCGCAACGGGAGAGGCCACAACAGTGAGAGGCCCACGTACCACAAAATAAATAAATAAATGAATGAATGAATGAATGAATGAATGAATGAATGTAGGACTTCCCTGGTGGTGCAGTGGTTGAGAGTCTGCCTGCCAATGCAGGGGACACGGGTTCAAGCCCTGGTCCGGGAAGATCCCACATGCTGCAGAACAACTAAGCCCGTTCGCCACAACTACTGAGCCTGTGCTCTAGAGGGTGTGAGCCACAACTACTGAGCCCACGTGCCACAACTACTGAAGCCCGCCGCCTAGAGCCTGTGCTGTGCAACAAGAGAAGCCACCGCAATGAGAAGCCTGCGCACTGCAACGAAGAGTAGCCCCTGCTCGCCGCAATGAGAGAAAAGCCCGCATGCAGCAACGAAGACCCAAATCAGCCAAAAAAAATAAATAAAAAACGTAAAGGATGGAATAATGGAAGAAGACATTTTAAAAAGACCTCTTTTGTAACTTTATTTTGTTTTGAAGTGAACTTTAACGATTAGGCCTTAGAGCATACTATACAGTGATAATGAAAGATCAATTCTGAAACTATAAATCCAAGATAAAAACTTTATAAATGAAAATTTGCTGATGTAATGAATAACTTATACATATTTTTGTGGGTGGTATGTAAGACAATTTTTATTTCTTCACTGAACTCTGTAGAGAATCTAATAAAAAATAGATTTGAATGCATTACTGTTTAAGGAAAACAATGGATAAAATATAGATATAAAAATAAAATTCTTTCCTCCAATACAAATTATGTTGTAGGTTATTGCATGCAATACTCTTTGGAATATAGAAAGTGATACAAAATTAATGTTAACAATAATTGTCAGCTCTGATTGTATTTCAAGTGTGAATACTACAAAATGTACATGACTCAGTAAATAATATTTATACAAATACTGTAGTGTATCAATGCCTAGAGTCTTGTATTAGTACACACTTTATAAAATGTATTTTATGACTGGGTTAGATAACTTATTATAAATAATTGCTGATAAAGCAGAATGGGTACCTAACTTTAGTTACCATTAGGTTCTAATTTAGTAAAAAAAAAAAAGAGACAGAGGTATAAATGGTTATGTGCCATTTTTTTCATATTTTCTAATACTTAGAATTTGGTCATATTTGAATTTTAAATTATGTAATGGACCTTAAAAGTTTTTCTTGTAATTATTCCAGCTTTATTCTAGAAATGTAAATTATCCTCTCAATTCCTACATCTCCATTAGATGACCTTTTTAACACATTTAATTTTTTCAATTAGTTGAACCAAGCTCAGAGTTTGATGCGCTTCCCCCTGAACATCCTGTTCTCTAATTAACAGCATTAAATAAATATGAATTAAACGATGTCCCTTTCTATTTTACTTCAGGATGCACACAGTAACATAACTAAGAAAATATAAAAGTAGGTATATGAATTAATTTTAAAATTGAGTCAAAATAATAACACTTGGCATACTCAAGTAAACATATATTTTTTGCAATAGAGGCTTTTGCCGAAAATTATTCTAGTGTTTATTTACTTAGAGTAGTGAAAGAAAATATATGTTCCTTTTCTAAATATAATATTTGCAAGTTAATACCACTTTGGAACTTACCACAGGAGGTACACTTTAATGTGATAACTACGATTATTTGTTCAGCCAAGTAAATATAATTTGTGTTGAGGAGATCAGCATAGAATTGCTATTCTGCTATTCTCCCATACAAATTTACACTATCTAAACTGGCTTCTACGAAAACGTCTCCACATATCTCAGCAAGACTTATTTTACATTTTTTAGGTATGTTACAATTCAGTTCTTGACTTCTAAAAACTCAGTGCATGAAAAAAGAATCTTTGGAAAACAAAGGTTGTCACACAGAGTTTTAAAAAAGACACCTCTGTTTTAATATGCTCATACAAATTGAGAGTTTTTTCAAAAAAATAAAATACCATTTTGCCAAATGGTGGACAAAAAATTAAAGTTTTGGAGACAGACTTTGTGAAAATCTAATTACTAACTAATCTAATAGAACTATTGTTATAATGTGTCATTCTTCCTTAGAAACAAAAATCTTGCGGCTCTATAATTCACACATTTCTGAAATTCTTTTCATGGAGTTAGGGAAGTTTCTTTACTCCTCCCTTTTCTTATTATATCCCTCTTCGATGTTTTTATCATTGCTTACTCGAGCTTCTCCCTGCAATACTAAGTATAGGTTTCCAAAAGCCCAAGGTACCACTTACTTATTATAAAAGTGTGTGAGAACTCTACTGCATCTACTTCGGTCCAAAGGAAAATTGCCATAACCCTTCTTTAAATGCTATTCATAGACAAAGTATAAAGATACAATTGAATATTCTGTTATTAACTGCAACTGTAAACAAAAGACAACACACAAGATGCTCATAATAGTGGGATTAGAGGTTTAATAAAAACAAAGCCACCACCAAAAACCTGAAGTGGAAATTATTTTACCCCTCTAGTATTGGACTGTCATGGCAAGATCTTACTTGATTTCTGGCCTTTAATGCAGGAGCCTTCCAGGACCCAGGTTTGGGGGAGGGAGGTTATATAAAATTACACACTGGGGAGGAATTATGTTTTAAAGCTAAAAAATCCTATAGGCTATAACTCTTCATCAACTACAACTGTCACAATAGGGTTCAAATTATTTGAGAGTTCATTGCAAGGTTGAAAATATTTAAAAAGCAACTTAGTAACAATGACTGAGGGAGACAAAGCATAATTGTTCAGGTACAGTATATATGTATTAAATCAAATGTCAAGCCACATAAGCTTTTAAATTTCTGGAGTACATTTTCTCTTTAGTTATGCCATAGTCTTTTGTCACCTGCCATAAACTCCGTATATACTGTATAAAACATTCAAGAAAATTTCAAACTCTTTCTAACAGTATGTTTTTTCATTACTACCCACCAGGGACTATATCAAAAGTAATACAGTACTTAAAATGCCACAAAAGTAACCATAAGATGCCTTAACATATCATGTTACAGTTCAAATGAAAGTTGGTCCCCTCCTAAGCCTGGAAAGGAGACTAGATTGCCATGATACTTGGCATAAATATGACAGATAAGTGTTAAAATGATTTTTTTTCTCACAAATGTGCACTATAAACTATAAGAGATAGCTACCTATGTATGTATAGGTCTCTTTATACTTTTGAACATGTACTGTTGCAATTCTGGGTGTCACAAGATAGATAATATTAAAACAACAAAAAGGAAAATGGAATGTGCAATTCTAAACTAAGAACTAAATACTTAATGAGCATAATGTTGATTTGGTAGAATCCATTGCAGTTAAATTCAAATTGCTGACTCTACTGTACACGTTCTCACTGACCAGGAAAGAATAAATCCACCAGTATTCAATATGAAAATCTTTACCTTTAGATTGCCCTCCATTCAAGTGAAGATATATGAATTCACACAAACAACGCTTTAAAAATAATCTTAAGAATTGATCCTATTCCCCTAAATAGAGAAATCTTGCTAATGTTTCTGACAACGTTTTTTATATGTTTGTTTTCTTTTTCCTTTTTAAGATATTGGAATGTTTTGGCCACAAGGTTAAGAAAAACTTCTCCATTTATCATGACCTGCCAAGCACAACTGGCCCCTAGACTACACAGCCCTCTACCATTTAACTAATTCAGCTCATCTTAATCATGAAACTTCAAAAGAATTTGGCCACAGGCATCGACTAGCTATCATTTGTTTTAAAGTACAGATATCAGTCATTGTGTAACATATTCTAGTGCACCTGATATCATTTGTGCACTAGGTACGATTGATAACTAACCTTTTCAATTTGAACAGTAATCAATATAGAGATAATCTGGTTTATTAATACATAATTGTTGAATTTTAGTAAAAGTTTCTGTTAAAATCTCTCTTAGGTTTGAATATATATATGTAAACTTTAAAAAATATTTTCAATGAATATTTGAAAACTCTCCTAATGTGCCCAAAGGTATCACAATAACTAGTAAGGAAAACTGAGAAAGTCTTTAACTTTAAAAACAAATTGACAGGTAGAATGTAAACAATAAAATGTTAAAGACAATTTTAAATTGAACAACATATACCTGCAGATTGATCTGAATATGAATTTACATAGGATATAAATATTTCTGGCACAGCGTGTTGATAACAGAAGTATAAATGGACAGCTATATTTTCAAATTTTGTAAATTTTAAATTGTTGATCTTCCATTAAAATAGCAACTTTTAAAGAGAAAATCCTGAGGTTCTGGCATCATGTTCTTTATTTTTAAAATTAAACTATACCCAATAAGCAAAAATGTATTTGTAGCATACTGCATTTTAACTTGATTTTTAAAAGACATTCTAGCAACATTTTGAGTTTCAAAATCTATTCTAAAGTTGTTTTATATGAAGTCTATCTTGCATAACCATTGTTGTAAGAAGCTTATAAATCACCTTTCCTCAGGTTTAAATCCTAAAATGAAATTCTTCATTAGCAGAGTTAATAAAACACAGACTCTGTGGCATAATTTACACACTAAAAAAACACAAATTACGTTTTGAGTAGATTGAGTAGATTTTCTATCAAATTAAAGTAACGTTTTGAATTACCTGTAAGCTAAGGGCAAAAGACAAAATAGTTCCATGTGAAACGTATTTCGCACATACAAATTTGTGGTCAGAAAAAATAGTTCCGTTAACTGTGTAACTCCAAGTAAAAACTAAGCAATTTATTGCAAGCCTTTTAAAATGTACAAGTTGATTCTTTAGATGGAAGTGAAATTTAGTCAGGTAATTTCAAAATTTCTGTGACCCTAAATACGTGTCTATCATAAAGAATGAAGTACCCTCTGCAGTCTCAATGTAAAATAGATCCCCACAGTGGTTAAACTCAAGGGTTAAAGAGTAAAGGAACTATAAATTAGGTTTATCTGTCGTGAAGGTCTCATTCTAGGTAAACCTAATAAATAATTGAGATATACTTACAATTTTTTCCTCTTTGACCTCAATTAAAACGGCTTTCTGAGAGCCGGTTCTAAGGACAATTTATCGTGGTTTCCTCACTACACACTTATGAAGTCATCTGGCTTTTGTATTTCTTCAACAGCTGCATTACCTTCGAAATTGGCTTATAGTATTTCCCCAAAGCAAAATGTGAGACTGCCCCTGACACACACAACGACCTTCCTTCTGCGGGTGGCTGAGTTCAAAAAGTCAGATCATACAGTTTCAAAAATTCTAACAACAGTAACTCGTAAAGAACTTGGAGGAGGAAAGAGAGAAATCAAATTAGAGATTTTAAAAATTGGTCTCTCTCTCTCTCTTTCTTTCTCTCTCTCTTCCTCTCTCCCTCCCTCTCTCCCTCTCCCTAAGAAGTTATAACACCACATTATATGATTATTAGTATTTGCTTTTGTTGCTATTTTGATAAGTAGTATTTTACTAGTTTAGGAAAGGTTGAGTGAAAGAACAAACCAACAGGCAAAAAGCAAAATAAGGTAGTGCAACATCATTATTCAATTACACAGGATTCCAGAAAACAGTAACCGCAACTAAGGAAAGGAGCAGGAAACTGGATAGCGCTGACTGATGCTCAGTAGACCCTGGTAACCAAACTGGAAAACTTATTGGCTGTGATAATTCATCCTCCTTTTCTTCAAACAGGTTCCCTAAACAATCTAACTCTGGTAGTAAATCAGACACTTAGAAGACATTTTCTCCTCCAGAATTATGCTTTTCTCACAAGAATAATAAAACAGTACCAACAGAGCAAAGCCTTCCTCAGTTGTCTTGAATGAAAGAAATCTTTAAGATACTGTAATTATTGTGGCAATTCACCCACAGCTTAGTTCCTTAATGCAGCAAAACACCAATTCACACTCTTTCTTCATTCAAAGATAAAAAGGGATTCAACGATAAAAAAATATGTTTAAGTAATTTAAACCAAAGCATTCCAAAGGCTTCCACGTCAAGGTTTTAAATCAAAGCACGTGCTCAAGTGCACATCCAAATGAAGGTAAAAACCAGCTGGAAGCTTAAGGTATCATTAAGAAGTTAAAATTAAACTTACAATCATAGTTTTGGGAAAAAAAGAAATTTCCATAAATAGAGGGAAATATTTGTTCTCACAAAAAATATAAAATACATCATTGTGATGACTACATTTGAAATCTAATGAAAAACCCAAATTCGGCACAAAATTTCAAGATAAAAGTTATCCAGAAAAAAAAGCCTTTCATTTAAATGGCTGGTATTAATCGTTAAAACACTGCAGCATGCACCTTATTATAAGGGAAAACCCCTCAAAGTCAACTATTAAAACTTTCTAATGAAAGCTAATCTATTAATTATCAATTAATGGATCACCAGCATTTGTCCCAGCATTAACATAAGGTAATTACAGAGGTTCAATTTTATGAAGTAAAGACAAAATGTATTTAAAAGTTTCAGCATGGGCAGACTAGGGATTTTCTCTTAATGACCTATTCACTTAATGTCCTACTCACTCAATTTTTATGTACATATTTCGTCTCTCATTCTGTGCTAAAACTGAGAAAAATCCAAATTTATTTTACCTAATATTTTTTCTCTGAGATAGAACTGCTTATACTTAAATGACTTTCTACATAACACAATAATAATTATAACGCCTCCATCAGAAGCTAAATACAACTTACCTCATTCAAAGTCCAAAAACCTGAAACTAATTCCAGTTTTATTTGGAAGGAAGTTTTGTGTGTATGTGTGAAGTTCAACAGCCAATAAATTCCACTCTCCAGTGTGAGTAAGGATGAAACCCGGTTCAAGGATTACAGAACAGTCTGCACGGTTTATAGTCTCGAATCAATATCCAGGTAGCCTTAAAAACACCTTGCTCTGCCGTGAACCTGCAGGCTCTAGAAGCAGTGCAGTTATTTAGGTTAACTAGGAGGAGACCAGGAGAGTAAACACTCTTGGCTCTGACCAATGGCTTTCCACGCCTTTCTGTTTATAGTAAGATGACTTGTCGTCAGAGGTCACCCCCATCAACAGCTCCTGTCTTTCACTGGGATCTAAAGCATTTATCCTGATTCCTAGGCTGTCAACCTGCTGTCATGGGGACACCTTCATAACCCATTGGTGTAGCTACTCGAAGAGTTTAAATCCCTGCATTAAATTTTCCAAAAGCAAATTTTACTTGAGTTTCTTTTGAAGTGAAACATTTCTGCAGGAGAAATACCTCATGGCAAGTTAAGAACTGGTACTCATTTAAATAGGGATTAAATGAGGATTGGTATTCATTTAAAGTCCCAACCAACACTTTATGTTTTTTGTTTTTGGTTGAGGCAGAAAGTTTGTAAGATTTCACTTTCATTATTACGTCTCTCCATTAAGCACAAACTTTTCTTCTTCCCCTAGGCATACACATGTGCATGCTGACAAAACGGAAAGATAATTACAGGCATTTGTATTTCATCCATTTTTAATGTATTTTTATTTGAGGTAGAGGAAGGGATGGACACAATTAGACATGCTCACACAGAGGTTATCATTTTATGTAAAATATTTTCTAAAATAAAGCCTTTTGTGTTTTCAAAAGAAGACATATGTTAAGTTCTAATGAAATGAAAAGGAAACAAGAAGAGCTAAATTCAAGAGATACGGGTAATGCAAATAAGTCTATTCTCCGGCATTGAGGTTCCCCTTTTTTCTAAAGGTTTATAAAAAAGAATTGTTTTCTTTTGAGAAAACAATATTATGCAACTTTCCCCATCTAGTCCTTTTAAATATGTCTCACAGATCTCAAAAAAAAAAAAAAAAGCTAAGCTCATTTCATAAGTTCCTCCAACAATATTTCAGTTTAGCATTTACAGGCATTATGGGAATTACTGCCTCCAATCTGTCTGTGTAATTCTGGGATGGTTTCTTTTTCTTTCATTTTTCTTGGTCTCTACAGTGTGACTCTTTGATACAGTGAGGCAAAGCGTTCAAAATAAAGACCTACAGCCAAGGATTCAATACTTCATTCTGAGTAATTTGTAGCACAAATGTTTCTTGAAGTCATTTTCATTTTCGAGGGTGGAACTAGGTGAAGAGCCATTACCTATTTCAGGTCTGGGCTGCACTACAAGAAACCCCAGTGCCCTTAGGGACTGAAGACGGCGCTATCTCCCCACAGTATTGGCCACGGATGTTGCTGCTGAGAAACTGGATAAGGGTCCATGTCCCACCCACAGCACACGTTAGCCCAGGTTGTGATGCCACTCCAATACTTACTTGACAGAGAGCTGCCTGGGTCTATTAGAGTTAATAAAATGGTTCATTCATTATTTTAGAGACCCCACTTTTGACAGATTCAGTTCTTTGATCTTTGTATGGTTAGGATCACTAAAAGCAACGTCTTCTTTGCAGCTGAATCATCTTAAGTAGTTACAGCTCCTTGAGTATTGTGGTATACATCAGAGTTGTTAAGTTCAACAGAATATGCTTCTGAACTGGCTACTTTTTAAAGGGATTATAAATTATTCAATATTTTCTAAACTCTTAAGAGCTCAAGAAACATTCTTGGAAGTAAAAATCTATGTCTGTCCCTATTACAACAGAGACTGAACAAACCATACCCAAAACCCTGAGGAGGACAAAATCAGTTCATAAATTAAAGAAAGTTGGCTGTATGGTAATTTTCTTTCCCAGTCTCAGTTGGGGGTTGGGAAGTGGGGGGAGGGCAATGAGCCACGTGTGGTGAAAACTTTGAGATAAGGAAAATATAAACATGAAAATAAATGCCATGGGTGGAATAGGGAGGGTGGGAGGGAGATGCAAGGGGAAGGGGATATGGGGATATATGTATACATACAGCGGATTCACTTTGTTATACAGCAGAAACTAACACAACATTGTAAAGCAATTATACTCCAATAAAGATGTTTAAAAAAAAAGAAAAGAAATGCCATTTGTAGTTTCAACTCTTAAAGAGTACAGATAAATAAAATTTTTCTGAGAAATGTAATCTTTATCTCAGCTTACATTAGGGCATCAAAATGTGCCTTGGATCATAAAAGTAAATGCAAACTTTTACTTTAGACTGTTATGACTAAGTAGGAAAATTACACTGATGGTTTTTTAATAACATTTTATGGACAAAGATTGTTGGGATGCCCTTCTAGCCCCAGTGTACTGCCATCAATTAATTAAGTGACCTGGAACAAATAGATAAACCGTTCTTTCTGAGCATTTGTTTCCCCTCCTGTGAAATAAAGGTTTCCACCTCAGAGTGTCAGCAGTATTTATTTTTTCAATGCAAACCACATACTTTGAAGACTCCATCTACAAAATAGATTTTATTTACCTATAATTGCTTTCATTACCCATGCTTAAAATCAGGCATTATAGCTGTCAATCAATGCTGCTAATTATTATGACATACACTCCAGGTACAAATGAGTTAATAAAATAGCCAAAATCAAAGGTACTAGATGTTTTTAAAAGCCAAGAGAGCCTTATTATGAGTAAATGTTTGGTTTCCCTTATGTATTAAAATACAAAGTAATAAATACATAAAATACAGATACAGAAAACAAACTTACGGTTACCAAAGGGGAAAGGGGGATGGGGGTAGGGATAAATTAGGATACTGGGATTAACATATACATACTACTATGTATAAAATATATATAACTGAATCACTGTGCTGTACACCTTAAACTTACACTATATTGTAAATCAACTATACTTCAAAAAACAATTTTTTTAAAAATACTGAAAATGGCACCTTGACCTCCAAAACCTCTATTTAGTCCTTCAATTCTACCTTTCAGTGATGTAAGTACTATCAATGAGGGCCTGTCCCACATTCTGATAAAAGTGAAGCTATTATGAATGGCTGGCAGCCGGTACATTACAGCAGTGACTTGCATGGTGTCCGTGTTCCACTGTTATTTCTTAAATGCAGGAGTATCTTTCCAAGCAACATGCAAATCAAGATTAAGTTTATTCAATGGTGACAACTCTAAGGTTCAGTAGAAATCACATAATTTTTTTAAATCAAGAAAATAAATCAGTTACTGCAGTTTCATGGGGTGCATCCTTGACCACCCACCCTCCATAAACTCTTACACAGGTTGGTTGCTTCTGTGACCCCTGCTCTTCATGTCTTCCCCGCTTAGTGGCGTCATCTCCTCTTTTGTACACTGTCTAGTAATCTATCAAGCACCCACCCTCTTCAGAGTTATAAGATACCCACAGGTTCTTTTATAGCATTTCCCGCCACTTTTCATTATTGCCTAATTAATTATAAGACAGCTTTGTGAAAAATCCCTAGGAAGGATATTAGAAATTAAGAGATAAAACAGAGCCAACATGAGGGGACAAAAGAACACCAAAAGTGCAATCATGTAATTCTGACAACAACTGAAAAACCACGGAGAATGGAGGAAAAAAACAATTTAAAATTTCTGTGTGTACAATAAGCTCCCAAATTGCTGGTTTGAAAAAGGCCACATGGAATCAAAATTAAACAGCCGCCGCAAACTCCAGCAGCCTCCTTAGCCAGGTTACTGATGTGGTATCTATATTAGAATATAAAAAACGTAAAATTCAAAACCTAAGAGCCTATTTTTAAATAAACATTTAGCAAATTATGTCCATGACCTTGTATAACAAATACCACCTAGTAATCGATGCAGTAATTATAGTCATCGTTTGTTTAATCTTTTTCCTTCTTTTTCCGATAAGGCTGACAAACTCAAATACATTCAGAAGCCAAGTGGGTAATTTGAAGGAGTGAAGTGGGTCAAACGGAGGTGAGGCTATTGGCAAAATGCATGATCTGCCCGAAACCACTCAAATTCCACACTCCCTCTCATCTATTCTCATGTCTTAAATACTATCCATATGTTGTAGATTCCTAAATTTTCATCACCTCCTAAGACCCATCCTCTAAGTCCTAAACTCTTACTTTCTCCTAATTTACATCTCTATATAAATATCTCACAGCCATATCAAAATTTAACATGTCCAGTGTTAGGCTCTATTATAATTCTTTTTCACCAAGTCTATTTTTACTGTCCCATATTTTCCATATAAATAAATCCAGAAACCAGAATCATTGGGTCCTCCATTTCCTCAAACTCTGCATCTAAACGCATCTAAGCAGCAAGATTAGACCAACTTGAAGAACCATGCCTCCCAGAGCACTAGACCAAATTAGCAGAACAAATCTCAGAAACAATCAAAGTCAACCAGGTGGCTTTATCCTTAAGTTTCTGTATCAACCTTTCTACTTGGTCTATATATACCAATGTGCCTCACAAGAGGAACTCTTGGACAATTCTGTTATCCACAATGAGCTGGCCAGTGAGTTGAGTCTTCTCTGAATGCATTCCAGGACGAAGCTCGTGTCACTGATCACACCAGCTAAAATCAGGAACAAATTTCATATTGCCTCTTCTAATTGGAGACAGAGATAATGTCCCACAGGGCACACATAAGTAATAAGTCAATACCTCTCCATGAAACTCCCGAGTGACCAAGGGTGGCTTCATTTTGGATGGAGTTCCACATTTGATGATATATGATCTATAATCCTTAAACATTTGAATGTCTCTTATGTCAACCCTAACATAAAAGTCATCTAAATGACAAGTACAGTTCCAAGATACACACTGAGCCACCAGAAAGAAAGTGGCTTTTACATTTGATGGTACCCCATAAGTGGGAATGGCCTTGGTCGGGGAGGCACAGGTACATGGTGCCTCCAATGTGGCTTCTAGGTCAGTTGGTGGGCCTGACAGTTCCCAGTGCAGCTCCAATGATTGAGTCTAGTCTTGTTTTGCAAACTAGTCAGTTCGATCTCTGTTTGTTCATACCACTAACCAGTGGCATTTGCTTGCTCTATGAAATGAATGAGTAACAGCTATGGGAATGATGGGGAAGACATCAAAAGGTGTTCAGAGGCTTTTTGAATAAGAGGTGCGGCTGGGCCACCTTCTGCTGTTATGATAGACTTGTTGGTAAATTTAAGGGAAATGGTGTTCCAAACATGTCAGAGATATCTGGCAGGGGGATAGCAGAGCCTGGAGTCAGCTAACTTGAAGGTGCTTCTAACAGATGGGACTGCCATGCTAAAGCATTTTCCTCCAAGAAGAAGATGCTAAAGGTGACTCTGAAAAACAAAAAATCATTAATGTCCTTCCAACTACTGCACCTCCCAGACCTAAAGTTTTCTACCCACAGCCTCAGAGTCATTGCTCTTCCTCCATCCCCACAAAATCATGTGTCATGTTCCAGTCACTACAATTTCACCACCTTTCTCCAATCATTTTTTATTTTTAAAAAATTTTTATTATTATTTTTTTTTGCGGTACACGGGCCTCTCACTGTTTTGGCCTCTCCCATTGGGGAGCACAGGCTCCGGACGCACAGGCTCAGCGGCCATGGCTCACGGGCCTAGCCGCTCCACGGCATGTGGGATCTTCCTGTACCAGGGCACGAACCCGTGTCCCCTGCATCGGCAGGCGGACTCTCAACCACTGCGCCACCAGGGAAGCCCTCTCCAATCATTTTTTACTGGCACACACAGATCTCTCATCCTGAAAGGTCAAGAGCAAGAGGCCAAAGCCGTTTTTAGAAAACGTACAGAGGCCCATATGTTCCCCACTTTGACCCACAAGATCCACTCTAGGGGGGCTCTAGCAAGCAGTTTACTCCATCAAGTGATCGATAGCATTATAATCTAGGATGACTCAATCCAACAAGAAAATTCAAGTGACTGAACCACAGTAAGCTTGAATCCTCTGCTTCCCCTTTAACCAGGCTGCCACCTAGAGGGTTTACCTAACAGGCTGTCTACAGTAGCTTTTAGGGGAAAGAAAGACTCATCATGTCTAGGAATGGTCAGGATAATATGCCAATTTTTCAAAATATAAAATTTGATATAACCTCTCACACCTTTCATCTTGCCCATAACCCAGGAAGTAGCCAAGAGATGATCCCTTACTGGGTCCAGTAAGATTCAGTAACCGAGGTGTTTTACTAACGTATGTAGACCAGAAGATCAGGGAGGCAGAGTTATAAATCTTTTGAGTGGATTTTAAGGAGGCTGTTCCAATGTGCAACAATACAAAATGTTTGTGGATAGGGAGCGTGAAACCCCTACTAAATACCTTGCCTATCAGCCCTTGCTTCCATGATAGAAGGTACACCATTGTCAGATTTATTTAGATTAATTTCAATGGCCCCCACAGTGTGGCTGGAGTTGGCTGATTGGAATGGACCAGCAAAACCAAAACCTGAAAAAGTGTCAGCAGCTGTGAGGCACCACTGACAGTCCCAAGAGGGGGTACAATGCAGTCAATCTGTTAGAAACAGCAGTGGTAAACCCCTATAAAATATGTCTTCCCTCCCAGAGACAAACAGGTCAACTATTAAGAGGAGTCATCAGTCTTCCATGCCAATCATCTCTATAACAGAAACACAGAGTGCTTCAGTTCCTGCCCAGTCTGTGACCCTGGCTGTGCTGCCTGTCCAGGACAATAATGAATCTAGGTAGCAATGGCGGTGATCTGGGTGGTGCAAGCTGAACCAGCTTGATTCCAGTTGGTTCTCATCAGAGAACATGCCCTTATCATAAGCATCTTCATGAATGGCCCTGACAGCTTAACCATGTCCACAGCTTGTGGCCCCCAAAAAGGATTTTCTAATCTGTCAGTTGGCAGTTTTTCAAGTGGCAGACCATACAACTAATCATTGGCAACTTTCCCAGCTAAAATAACTATATAACAAGATTCATTAATGGAGTATTGGCCAACACTGTGAGAACTGCCTTGAATTCTGCCCATCAAACAGAGACAATATCCACTTTTCTACATAGCTGATGGTGAGACTGAACAACCGTAGCAGTCCAGTGGATATACCATCAGGTTTCAATTTAGCTAATCCATCAGTGAACCAAGCTCAGGTATTTAAGGGAATCTTCTGGGAATCAGGAGGATAAGGTTTTCCCCAAAGGGAGAGCTGCCACTTTTTCACGTGACGTTAAGATTCTGTTGCTGTCAGATCAACGGCATTCCTCACTATACTATTTCCATTTGACAACCAAGGCTTCTTGGGCCCTTCCTACCTTGCTGTTCATTGAGTATGAGTTGACCCACTCCAAAATGGGAATAACAAGCTGAAGCATTCAGTTTGACTCAAAGGAGTGTATCTGGTATCAAAGTCAGGGATATGATGAGTCCAGAACCCCAAGTGGTACCTCTGGGTGGAGGCTGCCTCTTTTGCCAGAAGCTTCGACCAGCAAAGTCATAGAAACTTGAAGCTCAAAAGAAGGCATTAGGATTGTGGGGCTCCAAAGGTACTAGCACTTCTCTATATGCAGCTCTTTCAGATCAGGAGAATCCCTCTGGATTTTACAAGCATTCACAGTATAATCATGTAAAATTCAGTAGTGGAAGCTATAACACTGATACACTGAATTGACCAATGCGCCCCACTCACAAGATCTGTTAGCTTCCTTCCCCCATTGTAAATCCTGCTCAAGCCACATTCGCTAAATTCAGGTACCCCTTTACTCCATGGGATGGGTAAAAATTGAGTACTTCTATCTAACGTGGCCAGAAAAGTTGAAGTCCCTCCCCTCTCCAGAGTTTCCCAGCGTATTACATACTTTTTACACACCATTTGGATGGATGCATAAGATTTTTGGTCCTCCTCCAAGACAGCCTCATCCCTAACCATCTTTCTCCTTAAAGAAGCTTAATTTGGGATAGAGGGGGAGGGAGAGATCTAGGGGCACAGAGGGAGAGAACAGCTCCATGCTAGTAAACAAGGTGCATTTACTTTCAGTTTTGATTGGCAGCTGGCTTAGAGCTCAGTCAAATGAACTTCTAATGCTTTCAGTCCATGCAATGTTCCGTATTGGGCAGCAAGATCACCATCACTGACATCACCTATTTCAGCTTGGGGAATCCCGAGACTTAGTAGCCACAACAACTCTGGCTGTGGCTACGGTATTTGTCCCTTTGGTAGACTAGGGCTTGATCTGCACCGCAAGGATTGTTTTAAGGCGTCCTTTTTCATGGAAGGCATTTACTGCCCTATTATTATAACACCTCTAACATTCTATCCCTGTTTCAACATAAGAATTACAGGAGTTTTCCAAGGCAGAGAGGATAACTGCAAGAATTTGCCTCAATTTCTTTGGGTCAGTTTCTCATTTTCCAATAGATCATCTTTGTCAGCATTCCAGGGCAATAAGAGCCCCAAAACTAGTCAATACCTCATCTATGGTTTTCCATGAACATATTTTGTTTCAGAGACAAAGCTCCCTTACAGCAGCCCAGCCACTGCAAGAACTCTAAGACCTTTCACTGTTGTCTCCTAGCAAATCTAAGCTTGTATGACAGACAGCAGGAGAGGCTAAGCCGTAAACTAGACCAACTATTGCTATTCTTCCTTAACAAGTATTATACACCCCACACCTTCATCTTCCAAGTGAACCAGTCAAAGTCCTAGCCATTTGTCTAGTTTCTACCCATAATGGTTTCAAATGTCCCTCCATTCCTGCTTAGGGTGTGAAATTATAACTGTTGTTTAGAGAGGGTCAGAACATTCCTTCAGACCAGGACGGGTCATTGTATTACTTGTCACAGTGGGGTGGATCTGACACTGACCCCCAGATTGGCAAGGAATTCCGCATGTCTGGAATAGGGTTAGCAACAACCAGGGTACATTTCAGACAGATAACTTTGAACCTACTTCTGGGTACTTGGATTACAACTACCTCCCCAATTCATCTTCATTAAAAGATAATAAAATGGAAAACCATTTATTCCCAAACTGACCAAACAAGTTGGTCAACATGTTCACTAATGTTGTCCATGAATTTCCATCAAATCCTATCGACTGGTCCATGAGATCCTCCCATCCTTTCTCTCCCAGAAAGCCATGTCTTTTTCAGCATCTTATCCTCATGATAAAACTGCCAAGAATGCGAAGGGTCTGAGGTTTTACCTTATTTACATGCTAACAAGTTAACGTGGCACAATTTCACATATGCTGGCAGGATACAGGAGACTTCTGGGTCACAGATAAAGGACCTCATTACTCACAGCAATAGCAGAAGCCAGAATATCAGCATTTCTTTGTGACCGTTGCTGAGTTCCAATTCTCACAGTGACACGACATCTGCATGTGCTATGGGCTGCATTACAGCAAAACTACTCTGAGCTTAGGGAACCCAATTTTTTTATAATGGGCAGTAAACATGCTGCCTTTTGCTACAGAGGAATGTGTTTTATTTTATAGGCAAATATTTCCAAAGTAAAATCCATTTTACAATTAAGAATAATTATACATCACTGCCTGGACTATTGAGACAGAACGTATTGGGAGATACACAGTTTCATTCCCAAACACCAGGAATGCCTCAGCTATACGGAACCCTCAAGACTTCATCAGAAGAAGACCCAAACAAAGGCCAAACAAACTTGACTTCTGAACAGTCAGAAATAATATCAAAGTGCACACACCTGAGTTCTTGGACTACATTAATAAGACAGTCCAATGGGCTCTTACTCAGAAGCTATTTACTATTACTTTACACATGCCTAAGAAACTAACTATACTAATTTTCATGTCTGCACCTCCTCAAAAATAGAAAAGGGAATGAATAGCTGACATTAACTGGGGAGTAACCCAACACAGAGAAAACAAAATCATTCAAATGCAAGAATCCAAAAGACCTTTATATAAGGGCAACTGGCCTTCCGTACTCCAACTGCCGTTTATTGTTTCCGTTCATTAACTGGCTGCAAAATGATAACCTTGGCCGCAAAATGATGACCTTGGCCATTGGGAAAGTATGAAAATGTTCAGCCAGGAAATTTTCACAGGAGAAACAGCTCAGGACTAGGTATCAGAGACTGGTGCTCTCACCAAACCTACTAAAAAGGTAACCTTGGGCAAGTCATCCTCCTTAACCTTCAGTGTTTGTTTTTGTCAAACAAAAAACAATGTCATATATCTCAACTGGTTGCTATAAGCTATTTTTTATATTGTGCTTTCTAAAATGTACAGGACTCTATATCTATGTCAGACAATTCTTCCACATGTCACTGTGTTCCAGCCACCATGGGTTTCTGTCAGTTTCCGAAAAACAAAAAAGGCCCTTTTTCTACCAAGGCTACCCATCCATGTGTCCAGGGCCTGGAATGCTTTCCCCCACATTCTGTAAGCCTAGCTGTCTCTCATCCTTAAGATCCCAGCTTAAATTTCACTCTCTCAGAGACACCTTTCTTGATCACCCAATCTAAAGTAGTTCTTCCCTCTTCTTTCTTGTAGAGCCCTCTTGTTTTCCTTCTTAGCACTTATCATGATTTTTATGCATTTATTTGTTTGTTTTTACCTAATGCCTGTCTCCCTACTAGTTCAAACTCTGAAAAATGGACTTATGTCTGTTTTTCCATTAGTTTATATACAGAGTCTAGCAGAGTGCCTGGTACAGAATAACACTCATCAAATTTTTGCTAATGATCTTGATGAATATGTAAATATAAGGTAATACTAGCCATGCATTTTAACAAACAAATACATATGAAATAATTTTTAGAAAAACGCTCAATCGAACTAGTTCAACTAGAAAAAAGGTTTGGTACTTTAAATGGGTAAAACCTAGATTACCTGAAAAACCCAACAAAAAATGGGTGATTCTTTTTCACTATGAGTTTTGTATGGGAAAAGTATGATGCTATAGATGCATTTTCCAGTCCAAAAAAAGAGAGTTTTTTTAGATTCACCTATTCATTTTCTTATTTGATCCTGTGAGATAGTTATAATCTCAATTTTACAGAGGAAAATAATCAAAAATTCATATATTTAGCAACTTCCTCGTGATAACAAAAATAATACTTGATAGTTGAAATTCAAATTCAGATCCTTTGCTACAAGTCCAGTACATTATGATACCTCTGCTTTAAAGAGAAGGCTCTGGGGCTTCCCTGGTGGCGCAGTGGTTGAGAGTCCGCCTGCCGATGCAGGGGGCGCGGGTTCGTGCCCTGGTCCGGGAGGATCCCACGTGCCGCGGAGCGGCTGGGCCCGTGAGCCATGGCCGCTGAGCCTGCGTGTCCGGAGCCTGTGCTCCGCAACGGGAGAGGCCACAACAGTGAGAGGCCCGCGTACCGCAAAAAATAATAATAATAATAAATAAAGAGAAGGCTCTGATCAGAGGGTTGAGTAAGAACATTTTGGTTTCTTACTATCAAATGAGTTTCAGGTAAGTGAGTTTTGCAGTGTTGAAGTAAGAACTTAAATAAAAGTCAACATAAGCTGTGAAGTTATCAGTGGGGTTCGCTCGAGGGTTTGCTTTACCTTTAACAATTGCTTTAATTCAAACCATATTGAAAGGAAAATATTATGTAGTAGCAAGACTTAGTAATACTTTAGGTAAACTGGTCCTAATGAAACATATGTAAAAAATATATAACATTTACATAATTATTGTTCCAAATAAAATATATGAATATATAATTATATATAATTACTGTTCCCCAAACAATAAGAATTACCATAATATGAAATCTGTGGCCGCAAGCAAACCTATCAAAAGACCACTATACCCCTCCTCTTAATTACAAAACAAACGACCCTAGTGACGAAGCACACCGTTTTGTGTGAATACATTCTAAAAGAAATTAAGTGTTAATAAGGAAACAACTGCTTCTGGATAATGGACTCCAGGTCTTTGAAAGCTACTGCAAAACAAACAGTTTAGACTTTTTGACATGACCTGGAAATGGGAGTGTTTGGATTTATGTCAAATTCTGAATGAAATGTATGGTGTGAGAGTGGAAAGATATTTTAGGAATTTTTCCAAATGATTTCTGCAGTTCAAAAATGATCTTACAATTAGATCAGGTACAATCATTTAATTAGAGTTTTTAAAAACTTACCTTTATAAAATTCATTTTACTACTTTAACCACATTCAGATACTTCTGCAAAATAGATTTTGCAAGAAAAATACAAACTATTGTTTCTGCTCTTACTATAATAGGAAGTAAACTCTTAAAATAGGGTTGCCTCAGTTCAGAAAGGCTCAGGTTAACCAAAAGAGAAAAAGTCAAGAATAAAAGACCGCTTTAGGGCCATTAAATATACTGCAATCATAACTGTAAATATACAGGAAAAATAACCAATTTAATTTTAGACATATATAGCTATTCTTAACCAAGTTTGTCATGAATCATCAATGCAAATAGCAATTGGAGCCCAGATTCATGGTTTAAATAAATAATTGTGTTCAACTGACAGAAGAACTGCTGCCTAAGTTTGAATTAATTTTTCCTAAACTACTCCCTACACATTAGTTATAATAATAGATATTTAAGATGATTACTATATAGGTATGTACAATTTCCTTATTATATATCTTCCTATTAGTTATTATGATGCCATAATACGATAGGAGCTCTTGCATTTAAAAAAACTCACAGGCTTTACCAATACTCTTTACTCCCTCCTTATACTAAATAATGCTTTGATACTTTGAATGCTAACAGCAGACTAATCTTCAGTAAGCTCATTCTCAAAACTCTTTCACATTCATGATCTTGTTTGGTCCTCGTAATACCAAAATAGCTGTCTTCATAATAGTAGCCATCATTTCTAAATCTGGAACTGAGCAGACATCACCATCACCTTATGAGCAGTCAACTTCTCCTATGCTCTGCCTAACTTTCTTAATAACAGCCAAGAGCAATAATCAATAACCTCAGAAATAAAAAAAGTTTTAGGGGAAGTACCATAGATAGTTATGGTCAAACACTGATTTATTTCCCTAACATCATCGTAACAACCATCAAAATGTGCATTAATACGACTTGAGTAAAATATGCCCGTTTCAATAATTCACGTTATTCCCTTCAAGTGAAAAACTATAAACAAGGGACTCTTGATTTTAAAGCTGATCATATGTGTTATGGACTAAATGTCTGTATCTCCCCGAAATTCATATGCTGAAGCCCAACCTCCAATCAATGTGATGGTACTCGGAGATGGGCTTTTTGTAAGGTGATTAGGGTTAGATGAGGTCATGAGGGCAGGGCCCTTATGATGGGGTTAGTGCTCTTACAAGAAGAGACACCAGAGAGCTTGCTGTCTCTCTCTCTCCACCAAATGAGGACACAGGAGGAAGGTGGCCATCTACAAGTCAGGAAGAGAGCTGTCACCAGCACCAACCATGCTGGTACCTTGATCTTGGACTTTCCAGCCTTAAGAACTATGAGAAACAAATTTCTGTTGTTTAGGCCACCAGTCTATGATATTTGTTTTGGCAGCCTGAGCTAAGACAATGTGCAACCATATCATGTAACCCTATTGAGAATTATTTTTCAAATAAAAGCATGCCCTTAATTAATTAATTTTGTTTTTACATTCAAGATCCTGAATTCTTGAAGCACAAAAATGTAAAAAGATTTTTCAATATAAAAAACTTAACCTTAGAACATAAATAATGACACAAAGCTCTTAAGAGATCTTATTAAAGATCCTAATATAGCAACCATTGAGAAAAAGCCATTATACGTAAGCTTAGGACAGAGGTTCATTCCCAGGAAACTTTAAACATTACAGCACTATTTTACATACCACTTGCCTGAAAGTTTATTAAGATGTCTACGGACCAAAGAGGCCTATTTGTTATTCTATTTTCTAAAAGCTGCTGCGGTAGTCTTAATGAGAAGCTGACCATGCTCTGGGGAAAATTGAGGATCTACAGAGAGGCTCTGTTTCTGTGATCTCCCATAAACTTTCATGTGAAAAAAAAAATGCATCTCAACCTATTTTCAGTGGTCTGAGTCATATCTTTACACGGAAGCTGAATGCCTTTATGAACAGAAATAAAGTTTCCCCCCTTTTCTTTTCCGGCACAACTTTTAATAAACTGAAGAACTCTAGATCCTTTCTTTCCCTATAAACTATTCTTGTTCCAGAAATGTCTCTAAAATTTTTTATAAGAATCCTTATAAAAGATTTGACAAAAAGGAAGCAATCTAAGGCTGCTGAAATGAGTACATATTTTAGAATCTGAGAATAAAGAATTTGTGATCCATATCTGCTGCTTAAAAAATATGTGAAATTGTTAATTAGAAAAGTTAAGATAAAATAACAGTGCTCAAGTCACCGTGTAACTGAATAAGGACTATAGCACAGAATAAGCACTCAGGAAACACTGGCTAGTCTTCATCTTCCTCCTCTATTATGACTACTATTGTTGCTATGACTTTTCAATCCACCATGACCACTATTACCCATAATAACAATACTAGTAACTATTATTATGACTGGTGGTATGTTCACTTCTGATAATGGAAAATTACAACTTCACCCCTCTGGAGTTCATTGCTATACACAGTTCATTCAAGAATTTAGGGGACATTTTGCCACAGAAGCTGTAACCAAGGACTTCTAAAGCATATCTAACCTTGCCCTTAACATTACAAACAAGTATGTTGTCATGATGTCTACAAATTTTTCTTAAAATACTGTAGCATATACAATGTATTATTATGAGTGGGTTACTAACATTAAGCTATCATTTAGGTGCTTTAATCATTCTATTAAAAAATGCAAGAATAGAGGAGTGACATTCTGCTCAGAAAACCCATATTCCCTGGGGTGATTGCTAAAAGTCTTCTGGTATCCTTATTTTCATCAATGAACATTCAGAAAATTAAAATGTTTAATATCAGAAATGGGTTTTCGCTGATGAAAACAGTGGCCTCTTGACTAGCACTGTGAATGTCAGAAATGAGCTCCCATAGATGAAATTAAAAGTATTCAAGATAAGTGTATTGCTAACATATTTTAGCAATACTTCCCACCCTTACATAAAGTGAGTACAAAAATCAGAGCAGCCTGCCCCCTTTACTTCTGAGATGATGTTTTTGGCTAACTCTTTAAGCTGAGTCATGAACTATAGAAGATTCTGATTTTCTGATACTGGCCATAAGGTGAGAGAATTCTGCTTTTGAATTTTGACATTTGCCTTAACTGAAACATTCATGCAAGATGATAATCACAATACCTAGAAGGACATTGAGCTAGAACTTCCTTGAACCTACAGAACAAACTCTAGGGCATCTTTTTTGTGCTTGCTTGCTAATAAATGTTTAATACCATCTTTATATAGAAGGCAGAATTTGGTTTGAGGCTTCTTTCATTTTTATTCAGGAGCAAGATTTGGAAGGGAGAGTAGATAACCTTCGTTCATCTCAACATGAACTATCTTACAGAACAAATACACACACAGAGACACACACACACGGAAGCACAGGCACACTCAAACATTAGTGCAGCTCATTGGCAAGATGTTAGAAATGGAATACTTGATTAATAGATAATTGAGAAACTTTATGTAAAAAATAGAGGAATAACTCAATAATGATTATGCATTATTCAGGAAAAATCTCTCCATTGTTACAGAAAAGAACATTCTCAGCACAACTTACAGTCATGACTTTTAAAAATGCATGTGCAATTTATTCCCAAGTAGAGAAAATACTACCCACAGTGGGATTTTTATTGCAATATATACTTGCTTTCATTGATAATAAGCTATGAACTGATTATCATTTGAACTTGTACATACTTGTCCAAAATAACTTTAGTGTTGGGACAACAGGATAATCAACTTTTCACAATTGCCAACCATGATATTTTGAGCTATGACACAAGGAGCTTCACTAATGGTATTAAATCTGTTGGTTTAGCTATGAGTGATTGAATTCCCAACTTTCGGTGTCTTGAAAGATTTACTTACTCCCTCATCTGGGTGCCTCTGTGCAGTGTACAAACTGCACAATTACACACAGTGGTCCTGAGAACTGTTATAATAGAGGTATATGCCAAGTGCTATGGGCCTGTAGTGGTAGGAGGGACAGTTTCGCCAGGTGAATGGCATTTGTCCAAATTATAGATGAGGGAGAAAGCATTAGGATGTGTCCAAAGATACAGAGGTCTGAAAGACCTGGGAGGTTAGGGAAACAGTGAATGTTCCTACTGGATAATATATTTGGACTGCTTGTTTTGAAGAAAAGGATGCCAATGTAAGATATATTTACAGCCTCTCTAAGTAGACAGTTTACAGTCATTACAATTAAATATTAAAACTACTATAATTCAAAAAGAGTCATGTACCACAATGTTCATTGCAGCTCTATTTACAATAGCCAGGACATGGAAGCAACCTAAGTGTCCATCGACAGATGAATGGATAAAGAAGATGTGGCACATATATACAATGGAATATTACTCAGCCATAAAAAGAAATGAAATTGAGTGAGGTGGATGGACCTAGAGTCTGTCATACAGAGTGAAGTAAGTCAGAAAGAGAAAAACAAATACCGTAGGCTAACACATATATATGGAATCTAAAAAACAAAAGGTTCTGAAGAACCTAGGGGCAGGACAGAAATAAAGACACAGATGTAGAGAATGGACTTGAGGACATGGGGAGGGGGGAAGGATAACCTGGGACGAAGTAAGGGAGTGGCATGGACATATATACACTACCAAATGTAAAATAGATAGCTAGTGGGACGCAGCCACATAGCACAGGGAGACCAGCTTGGTGCTCTGTGACCACCTAGAGGGGTGGGATAGGGAGGATGTGAGAGAGGGAGATGCAACAGGGAGGAGATATGCGGATATATGTATATGTATAGCTGATTCACTTTGTTATAAAGCAGAAAGTAACACACCATTGTAAAGCAACTATACTCCAATAAAGATGTTAAAAAAATAAATAAATAAAACTAAAAAAAACAAAAAAAGACTCTTCCTTTTATTGAACTTGGCTTCAACTATGTTTTTTTTTCTTTCTCCTTTTCATGCAGGTGCAATTCTAATCTCATTATTATCATGTTTTGTAAATTAAGTCACCTGATTATATTCATTAATTATAGGTCTCCAATTATTTTCTTTTCCATTTATTTTAATTTGTATTTATTGATAAACAATAATGGAAAGAAAAAACATTTCCACTAATCCCTCAAAAAAACTATTCACATTATTTATTTCTTCTAGATTCCTTTAAGATATCCACCACATTATCTATATTATACCACTTTTATATGTATGTATGTATATATTTTAACCATTTATGTAAAAGATGTAGAATACTACAAATTATAATGTACATGAAAATACTGAATAGTTTCTTTCACTTAGTATATTATATAAATTCAAAACATTTCCATGTTGTTTCATTGCTTACCTTTTTAAACTCTAGAGTATACATCATAATAAAAAAAAAATCTCAAAACAAACTTCCTCTCAAGCAAGAGATTACTGGCTATTGCCATGGCAGCCACTGAATTGCAAGATTCTTACACTTTTATCAATTTTAGCCAAATTAGATAACATTTTGTACAGAAGACAATCCTTATACATAAACTATTAAAATTCTTGGCCTAATTGTGATGCTTCTTAGCAACACAAATATAGGTATATTTAAAAAATACCTGGCTTTGAGTGATAATGATGTATCAGTGTAGGTTCATCAATTTTTGTCACTTCACTACTGTGGTGTAGATAATGCAAGAGGCTGTGTATGTGTGGGACAGGGACAGTATGGGGATTCTCCGTATACATCACTCAATTTTGTTGTGAACATTCTTTAAAAAATAAACTACTCGATAATGTGTGTTAATTTAAAAAAATTAACAGTCAAAAAAACTAAATTAAGCTGTAAAGTTTCTGAGATTAAAAAAAAAAAAAAATTAGGGCTTCCCTGGTGGCGCAGTGGTTGAGTCCGCCTGCTAATGCAGGGGACGCGGGTTCGTGCCCCGGTCCGGGAAGATCCCACATGCCGCGGAGCGGCTGGGCCCATGAGCCATGGCCGCTGAGCCTGCGCGTCCGGAGCCTGTGCTCCGCAATGGAAGAGGCCACAACAGTGAGAGGCCCGCGTACCGCAAAAAAAAAAAAAAAAAAAAAATTTAGCTCTATAGTTCAAGAATGAGTACTAAATAAAGTAGGGATTCAATAAATATTATTTTCTCTTCTGTTATTTTTGTCTTTAACATAGCAGTAAGTCTTGCCATTTCTTGCTTTAAATTCTTCCTCATAATTTGTTTAAAAATGATCTAAGATGGGTGAGGGGACCAGGAAGAACGTATAGGTGAACATGTTTGGTATTCTGTTGTTAACTATTAAAGATGGACGAAGGGTGTAAGAGTTTCTCTACTTTCCTTTCTCTACTTTTGTAAATGTTTGGAATTTTCCATAATAAAATATCATAGGAAAAAAATCTTTCTCATGGACATCTGTTCCTGACCATATTAAAGAACTTGTATCATGCATAAACAACAATGTCCTACTGCATAGCACAGGGACTATATTCAATCTCCTGTGATAAACCATAATGGAAAAGAATATGAAAAATAATGTGTATATATATATATATATATATCCGAATCACTTTTCTGTACGGCAGAAATTAACATAACATTGTAATTCAACTATACTTCGATAAAATAAATTAAAAAAAAAAAAAACTTGTGGGCTTCCCTGGTGGCGCAGTGGTTGAGAGTCCGCCTGCCGATGCAGGGGACACGGGTTCGTGCCCTGGTCCCGGAAGATCCCACATGCCGCGGAGCGGCTGGGCCCGTGAGCTATGGCTGCTGAGCCTGTGCGTCCGGAGCCTGTGCTCCGCAACGGGAGAGGCCACAGCAGTGAGAGGCCCGCGTACCAGAAAAAAAACAAAACAACAACAACAAAAAAAACTTGTATCAGACTCTCCCCACATCCCTGTAATAAAACAACTAGAAATCCAGGTAAAATATATCAAATGGTTAATTTTAGATACTAGACAAAGTCAGCAGAGTAATCCAGGAGAGCAGGGAAATAAAAAAGACAAGCTTTACAATCGTAACAGCTTTCTGTCTAGAGTCATTTTCTTGATTGTAATGCAGCAAGGGTATACCTTTAGATGAGAAGTCAGATAACGGAGCTCTAGAAGGTTAAGAAGCCTTGAATACATGGGGCAGGGCAATGGAGATAACAGAGCTATGCAGACAAATTGCTCCAGAAATCTACATGGGGTCCCTTTATATTGCTGCTAAAACTAAACTGTACAGAGATAGGTTGAAACTCCACATGACAGGTGGAAAAAATTACCAGTTGATAAACTCCCATCTTAACTAATCTAATCTAAGGTAGAGCTAGAAGACATTTGTGTTCCATCAAGTTGGAGTGGAAAGACCTCACTGAATATCTGGGACATCCTGTTGAGACCCTTGAAGTTCACACATTAATGGAAGGCAAAACTCACACTAAGTTAAAAGCTACAGTGGACTCACCCTAATAACACTTAAAAACAAGCCTCTAAAATGCAAGCTCCTTAATGGCTTTCTAAAACATGGTTTAACACTCCAGAAGGGAAGACAATAAAATCCAGACACTCAACAACATAATACTCATTATGTTCAGCATTTCATAAAATGCTACTAGCTGTGCAAAGAAAATATAAATAGAAGAAAAACCAGTCATTAGAAATATATACAGAAGTAACAGAGATAATATAAGTTGGAGAAATGGATATTAAAACCATTATCATAAATGTGCTTGAGAGTTTAAATGAAAATGGGAATATAACAAAAAGAAATGAAATGTGTAAAAAAAGAATGAAATTGAACTTCTTGAGCTAAAAAATTGAATATTTGAAATAAAAATAAATTCACTGGGTTGGATGAACAGCCGGGTTTTTTTGTTGTTTTTTTTTTTTGCAGTACGCGGGCCTCTCACTGTTGTGGCCTCTCCCATTTACCATATGACCCAGCCACTCTATTCCTATATATGTATCCAAGAAAAATAAAACCATAAATTCTCACAAAGACTTGTATATGAATGTTCATAGCTTATCTATAATAGACCCCAAACTATGAAAACAAGCCAAATGTTCACCAAGTGCTGAAAGGATAAACGAATTGTGGCACAGTCATATAACTGGATATTCTGCAGCAATAAAAGATAAATTCCCGATGCTCACAAGAATTCAGGACGCCCCAAAGCATCATGCCAGGCAAAAAGAAGCCAAGCAAAGAGATGTCATTCTGTATGAATGCATTCAAATGAAATCCTGGAAAAAGCACAACTAATCTATAGTTACAGAAAGGTCAATGGCTACCTGAGCCTATGGACAGGAGATTTGCTGATTGCAAAGAAGACCGAATAGCTTTTTGGAGGGATAGAAATGGTCTGTATCTTAATTACGGTGGTAGGCACATGGATGCATACATTTGTCAAAAACACATCAAATGTTATATTTAAAATGTATGCATTTTTCTGTAGGTAATTTGTATCTCAATAAATTTGATTGTTTTTAAAATCTCCCTGTTTCAGTACTTCTTCTCCATTACATGTCTCTCTACCGGCACAATGTCAATCCTAGTCCAAGACAGCATAATTTATCTCATTTGCTGTTGCAGATGTCTTCTTCGTGTTCTCTTTGCTTCTAGTTTTGACCTACCACAATGCGTCTATATACCAGTGAGGGTGCTTTAAAACACACTGTTCCTCAAACTGTAGGATATGACTCTTTACTGGGTCATAAAATTGAATTTTTAATGTAATGGAATAGAAAAGAAAATATGAGAGTGTCATGTGTGTAATAAAGTTAAGTATATTTTCATAAAACTTGGTGTGTGTGTGTGTGTGTTGGGTAGTCATCTAAAATATTTCTGACCATGAGTATAAACCAAAAAAGTATGATCTCTGCTTCAAATACAAACTAGATTATACTGAAAATTATCCAATGCTTTCCCATTAACTGCATTTCATATAAAATCTAAACTCCATGCCCTGGGCTCTAATGTCATCTTTATAATCACATTTTAATATGGTCCCTGCCTACTTCCCCATCCTCACCTAGCTCAGCTTTTTTCTTCACTCACTGCCCTCTAGCCCCTTGGTCCCGTTTGCTGTTTAAACACAGCAAGCTCTCCTCTGCTTTCTGGTTTCTTCATTTAATATTCCCATTATCTAGAAGCTCTGCCCCAGATCTTTGAATGTTGCTTTTTGTGTCAGTTTGGTCTCTGCTCGGATGTCACCATTTCAAAGACACCTTCATTAATACCCTGTAAATTAGCTTCCACCCCAACCCCAGAACTCTCTATGGGAACATTTTGTTTTATGTCTTTAAGCACTTAGGTCTATGTAAAATTGTTTTCATTAGCTAATCTGATGACTGTGTGTCACCCTCTCCCCCATCAAATGAACTGGAAGTTTCACGTGAAGATGTACCTTTGTATCTTCACTCCTGTAACCCCAGCACCTAGAACAGTATGTGTGGCACATAATGGGACTTAAATCATTTTTGTTTGCTTGTTTCTTCGCTAAATTACACTGTCAACATCATAGACCAGACCCCTGTCACTCTGAATAGCAATCAACAGAAATGGTAAAGGGAATCAGAAACACTTCAAAAGATTATAGGAACTATTTTTTGATCCAATATTCTTGATTTGATGAGTATTTAATGTCTTACATATTTTCCACTCAAGTCATTTTACAAACTTTTCTGATGATATTTTATACAGATAAGGTTTGCTAAAATAGGTAGATTGCTGTTATTTTTGCTTCTCTTAGAAGAGCTCCTAAATTAGCAGCCCCAAGTTGAATCTGGCTAGAAGATACATTTTGTTTGACCTGAATGAAATTTTGATTTTGAAGTCAAAAAATAATTCTCTGGAGTACAGGATAGTCACTGACTATTTATTGAATGAAATCAAAGTTATGACCAGTTCATAAATTATAGATTTTTCTCAAAGCCAAGAGGCTACAATAAAGTAGAGAGTACAGGCTTGAGAACCAGACGTCATCCCAGTTCATGTTTTCACTCTGCCACGAGCTAAGCATGTGACCTTGGACAAGTTATTTTAACCACTCTGTGTTTCAGTTTCATCATGCCTAAAATAGGCATGATAACAGTTACCTAAGTGTAGAATTGTGGGCATCAAATAAAATAACCTACAATAAATGCTGACAACTATGCTTGACACAGAGTAATTCATGATAAAGTTTAACAATTATTATTTCTAAACACTGTGCTAAACCTGGGCAACCACCTTTTTAGCATTTACTATGAGATATGACAGCTCTAAAACCGAAGGGCAAGAAATGGGGAGGCACGTATACTCACCATTTCAAATGAAACATCACCACTGTAATTCTCCATTTTAAGTGCATAATTTACCCATTGTACTCTCAGAAGTTAAAAAAGAAAAGAGTTGAATACATTTCTATTTTGAGGGAAAAAAAATGAAAAAATAGAATAATCACTATCCTTCTTCAAGAACATTATAAAGTATGCATTTAAATACTCATAAAAAGAAACTGAAAAGTACGCAAACCAACTACAATGAAACTGTAGAGAAATGCATCATTTGGAATAAATGCCATGATCAGAAATTCATGTGAATTGAAACATGAAAAGAGTATCATGAAATCCTGAACAAAGTTGCCAGGGGAGGGTCATACAAAAGAACAGAGAGGGCTTCCCTGGTGGCGCAGTGGTTGAGAGTCCGCCTGCCGATGCAGGGGACACAGGTTTGTGCCCCGGTCCGGGAGGATGCCACATGCCGCGGAGCAGCTGGGCCCGTGAGCCATGGCCGCTGAGCCTGCGCGTCCGGAGCCTGTGCTCCGCAATGGGAGAGGCCACAACAGTGAGAGGCCAGCGTACCGCAAAAAAAAAAAGAACAGAGAATTTTGCTCCCACTTACTTTTAAGTATCTCGTCTTCTCCAAAGCCCTCCTCACTGCAGAGTTGTCACTTTCTTCTTTGACACTTGTACAAACACCCTGCAATTATCTGTTAAACCGTCTATCTTTCCAGTAGCCATGAGCTCCTTAAAGGAAAGGCTGGCTCTTCATCTTTACAACACTGTATTATTAGTAAGACTTTTGAAACATAATTTGGTCCTACCTCATCACTAAAATAATGCTTCTGTTTCTGTAAGATTCATAATTGTAGCAACAGGAAAAGCTTTTCTGCATCATGTGTTAAGTTCATGTCCTGGGTGCAGTATGGTGTGGTGGTCAAGACCCAGAGCAACAAGTCAGCCTGACAGGACAAAAATCCTCAGTCTTAAGCTACTGCTCTATCACTGGAAAATGGGCATGCCTGCCAGATAAAGCCAACTGAAGGCAGAATGGAATAATATATTCTGAGAAGTATTTAGTTTCTAAGGACCCAGGAAGCACCCAATAAATACTAGTCATTATTTCATAAAAAGGCTAACAATAAAGGAACTGCACAAATAAACAGAAAAGAGAATAATTCTAGAATATTGTAACTATAATTTTGAGTCCTTAAGGTTTCTAACCATAAGATTTTTAAATATAATAAATGTGATATCCTGAGAAAAACCATTTTTGAGAGATATTAATTCTACCCAAAAATCATAGACCATGTCTAAGATGCTCTACTGATCTGAGTAAGCCTTCCTCTGACTACTTTAATGCTAATTCCAATTATTTATTTGTACTTTTTCAAGCCCATGAAACTGTACATTCTAAGTACATGTCAAAAAAAGATTATGCAACTATCCCTTGAGGGGAGAAAAACTTAATATCTATATCAATTTTAGCCTAGAGTTTGACCAAAACTAAAATTATTTAAGCCTATGATTAAAACAAATAAACTTCCATAACCCTGGAGCACATTGGAGACATAACCTAGAAAGCCCAAAAGACTAATGGATAAAGCCGTCACTTCAATCATATCAAGCAATCATTTCCCTAAAGCAGTTTCCTCTCAGAATTACTCAGCCTGACACAGCCCCCACAGCTGGGCTGTGGTGAGTGCACCTAACTCGAGGAAGGCATGAACAGGTGACAAGTCTGTCACCCATGCAATCCAGACCTTCATGCTTTTTTTTTTTTTTTTTTTTTTTGTGGTACGCGGACCCCTCACTGTTGTGGCCTCTCCCGTTGCGGAGCACAGGCTCTGGGCGCGCAGGCTCAGCGGCCATGGCTCACGGGCCCAGCTGCTCCGCGGCATGTGGGATCTTCCCGGACTGGGGCACGAACCCGCATCCACTGCATCGGCAGGTGGACTCTCAACCACTGCGCCACCAGGGAAGCCCCTTCATGCTTTTTGATTGTGGGTGGTTATGCTCTCAAGTCTTCCATTCCAGGTAACCCGTGTCGGATTAACTCTAAATCAGAAACACTCTCTTCCTCTAAAGATGCCCTTACCTTTTAAAAATGGGAGCACTGTCACTTATTACTAAAACATATGATGAAATAAAAACGCCTGGCCATTTAAATGTGCTGCTTTCATTCCATTTCATTTGTTTTATAACAATGTGAGTGATATAAAATTTTTATGGCATCTATATAATATTACTCCATATATCAATATCATCAGAACTGAGAAACTTACCGGCTTACCTTAAAAAGGCCACTAGTGGAGGATAAGACTGATAACACACAAAGGTGATAGCATATTTGGAAGTTAGAAGTTGAGTATGCAGATTTTGGATTTACATGTTGAATTAAAAATACTTTAGTAAATCTTCAATGACATGTATATATATGCAAAGAAGTATCATATACATCATATTTAGTATCCATATGGAAAGGTTTAGTTTGTTAAGACAGATTGGCCAAATAATCGATGCCACAAAGTAGAACTCTTCACAAGACACAAGTGGCAACGTCTACATCTCATCACCTCTGCCACTTCACTTCCGTGTAACAGCTGCATATCTAATTAACAAACTATATGGAAAGAGTGTGCTTAATGATTTTCTTTCTTCCATAGAATGACTTTACACAATTTTTTCTTTTAAACTGTTTCATTCTATTATTCATTTTTAAAAGCTTGATAAAATCACAGCTCCATATATATACACCATTATAGAACAGCATGTCAAGAGCTAATAATTTTACCTAATTAAAGAACCTTGAAGGAATATCTAGTCTCTTTTCAGAAATGAGACTGTTTCTTTCCAAGCCATCTATTTAACCAGATTAAGTGGAGAGGAGAAAACACCCAAGGCATTAATGGCATTTTTAGGAGATAAACAAATATGCTTCTCAGTTCTAATGACATTGATAGATGGAGCAATATTAGATAAATGCCATAAAAATTTTATATCATTCATGTTGTTATAAATCAACTGAAAATGGAATGCGTAAAGGGAGAGGTACGACTTTGATATGATTAAAGAAATACTTATCAGAATCTATACTATGCTTCATTTATATAATCTATAAATGCATATGTAAAAATATAATATTTATATCAAAATGATCATTTCAAATGCCATCTCATTCAAAATACCAACTTTGTCTAAAGGCAGTTTTCTTCCTTAATTGGTTTACTACCTAAAGTTGATCAGGTCAAAATATAAGTAGAACTAAGTTTTAAAAACCTGTAAAATTGACCTGAAAACTCGGCCAGATAAGATTGAAATAATTCAGTTAGTTATTATAATCATAAGCAAAAGCAAAATTCTCAAAAAACTGAAACATAGTTTTGGATTCTTAAATTTGTAAAATTATATTTCTCAAATATCAAAAACCAACAGAAACCCTTTCAAAAGGAAAAGGGGCGTGGACATCCCTTATTACATAAACTTGAAATCAAAGGGTCATAGATCTACTCCAGTGTACTCCATATGTGGCAACCAAAGACCTGAGATAAGTCAGATCTGTCACGTAATCAAGGGCCTGGGTCTCCTGACTTACGGTCCAATATAACCCTGCCTAACATTTAGCAAGTGTTGAACACAAGCTAATTTCTTTTCCTATCAGGCCCTGCTTTGCTACCTTCATCTGTTCCCATACATACAGTAGAATGAAGAATCTACTGCCCTTTCTTCTCATCTCAAGAACAAGAGATCACTTTCATATGACAAAACAAGACCAAAGTAACGATTTCTTTAATAATGAATAAAATTTGTAAGACTTTGAGGGCAATATTTTTCTGATGAACAAAGAAGACTTTGCACATATAAAAAAGTCCATAATATTTGATTTCCCACTAAAACAAGAACATATTTATAGATAGCCTGTGTGGACCCTTTCCTACGTATATGTGAATATGTATAAATATTTATGAAAAAATATGGTTCACCTTTAGCTCATATAAAATTCTTCCTTTTCTAGTTTAAAATAGCAGCCACGATCTCAAATAAGAAAATGAATGTGTAGACACTTTGTAAATGGTACAAAGTGTGTGTGATTTGTAATCATTAGCCTTTGTTAAGTTAGGTCATCAGAATACAGTTTACCTGTGTGTGTAGGGGCCGAGGCGGGGGGCAGGGGTGGTTGCTGGTGATGGTGGTGGAGATGGAGGGATCGCTGGGCTAGGGTGGGGCCACTTGCTAGGGAACAAGACCAACACTGACCCAGGACACCAGCTGAAACTGAGTTCAAGTGTAGGATCAAGGTCTGTGTCAAAAAACCAAAACAGATGGAGAGGCTGGGACTCAAGGATGGCATATTAGGGACAGAGTAAAAGAGTGTACAAGTGGGTAGGAAATGAAACCAATAACAGAGCCATCGCAGTACGTTCAGCTGAGGAGTCACAAGTAGGAACTATATCTGCTAATGTGGACAATTTTGTTCTGATGAAATTCTTCACAACTGAGTTGTTGCTAGGCTGGCCCAAGGTCAAGCTCTTCTCAAAGAAGCCCACTCCTTCATTTTCCAGCATATCTGCATATATTCTAGAATAGTCCATAAGCCATTTCAAAGAAAAATCAATTTACTTTCCACCTCCTGAGCAGAAACCTTTAAAGCTAAGAAATGAAATAACTCACAATAGCCACTGATCAGTAAATTTTCATATTTACGGCAACTGTTCACTTTTCTATAGCTTAAAAATAAATTAAACACAAATTCATTCTATTGAAAAGATAAATAAGCCCATTATAGATAACAGTGTTCAGAGTACAGAACTATTAGTAGAGTACACAATTAAGATTCAAGGCCGTACAATTTATTTAAGACACATTGGCATCAAAATATAAGGAAATTTTCACCATTAAAATTAATCAGCACTGTTCAGTTTCTATCAAGCCTACTTAATGGCTCAGGTATACTAAATAAAGATATCAGAAATCCCAAATTCTCTCATCAATACCGGTTTATCCTAGCCAAAGCCACATATAAAAATGCTGAAGAATTACAGTATGCAGAAGAAGTTCAATGTATGCCTTAAGCCAAGTTCAGTTAAGTTCAGAAAAGTACTAGAAACCACAGGTATTACAGTGGGTGTCTTAAGCTGGAGAGCAGCGATGTAGCTTGTTCAGGAAATCCTCAGTAATGAAGGACCTAAATTTAGATGCTTACTATAAAACAGCCTTTCCTTGCGCTTTGGTTTGCTTGCTGACCTGTGTCTGTCTCCCTTTCCCCCAGATGGGCCCAAATCATTGCCTTGAAATTCAGTCCATTTGACCAAACCCTGAAAATGTGTCCAGGCTTCCTGAAACCCTTCTGGGGATTGGATCTGCCTTTGTACACCACTTACCTCCTGGGCTAGAATTAATCCTTAGACTTATATCAGCCCAGATCCAAAATGACTTCATGGTACCACCCACCTGATTCCACCCTGCCACAGAAGAAACCCAAAGGTGTTGGTTCCAATCTAGACTGGTCTCAAGTTCAACTCAGTTTCTGAGATTTTATGATCTGGATTTGGGGCTCAGTCCTATAGTCAATAAATTGCCCCTAAGCCCTGACTATTGTGGGTTAACGTCCCTAGGCCAGTCAGCCATTTAGGGTCCCAGCATGTTTCAAATGACCCCTCAAGAGATCTTTGAAAAAATTCAATAGCATTAGACCACATAATGTCATATAATTAATCCTGAACTTGACTATGAGAAGACATGCTACAAAAGTAAACAGGTTGAAAAAATGTATTCACTCACTTGGGGAGACTGCTGAAAATCAAATTTCAATAGATGCTATCCATTCCGCACTAACTATTTCACTTGTTGAATGCTAAGCTTTTTTTTCTCCTTAAGTGGTAGTTGGCTTAAAGCCACCATCCCCATTAGCTACATAGTTGGTGAGAAACAGTGGAAATTTTTTGTCCTGCTTATCTAGAAATCCTGCTCTCCCTTAGCTAGTCATTTGTGAGTCGTTTTTTTTTTTTTTTTAATTCAACTAATGCAAAAGTCCTTTGTTTCAATGATAGAAAAGAATTTTCTAAATTCTGTTCAATCTATACCTCTAAACTAGAATTTATTAGACTAGTTTTATTTGAAAGTCCATAAAGCTAAATCCAGCTGGAATTTACATTTTCATGTTATAGTGGACTCTACCAAAGGCTTCACTGTTAATGTTTCATCCACATCTCTCAGAAAAGGATCCAGATTAGTTCACATGGTAAAATAGAAAGAATACTAGCTTTGACCAAAATGTGGCCTGTCAATCCTGGCTTTACTACTTACCTTTATAGTTTAAATTATCGTGTAAGTTAAATTCATCCACATGTCCATCCAATCCCTTATTTATTCAACTAACATTTAATGGATACCTACCATGTTCCAGGCACTTTGTAGGCACTCCCGGGTAAAGCATGAACGAAACAGACAAAAATCTCTGCTTTTTTGGTGCTTGCATTCTAGTGAAGTCAAACAGGCAATAAATAAGTGAGAAGGAAAATATATGGCATGTCAGCTGGTGATAAGGGAGGGCTATGAGAAATTGTAGCTGGAAAGGAGATTCAAGAGGATGGGGTGGAGGAAACAAGTCCCACTAATAAGGTGATATTTGTACGGCGACCTCATAGACATGAGAGAAAAAGTCTAATATAAATGGGAAACAAGCATTCAGGGTCTGGATGCGTACAAGTCCCAAGGCAGAACAGTGCTTTGAGTGTCTGAAAACAGCAAAGAAGCTAAGTGGTTGCAGAGGAGTGAAAGAGAGGAAAGGCCCTTGAAGCTGAAGTCAGAGGGAGTTCGGTGAAACTGATGATATTGAGCCCTGTAGGCCAATAAAGCTGTGGTCTTTTAGTGTTAAGTCACATGGGTAACCTCTGCAGGGTTAGAGCAGAAGAACCGCATGGCTGATGTCAGCTTTCAAAAGAATCTCTCTGGCTGCTTTGTGAAGAAAGAAACATAGAGGGGTCAGGGAACACACAGGAAGATCACTTCAAGCCTGTGCTACTAATCAGCGTGAAATTAAAGGGGGGAGGGTGAGTAGTAGTTAAAAGTGTGTATGGATTTCGAAGACTTGGCCAATACAATCTACTGATGGACTGGATTTTCAACAGAAGTTACTTATCATGGAACCAAAAACGTATGAAATGATAAAGTTGAACTCCTCCTACATGTATAATGTGCTGTGATACAGGCCCTGGACATGAACCCTGGATCTGAGCACCCTGAACACACATTTTAAGAGAAGGTCTTCCAATCCCCCAAGGAAGATCTGCAAAAAACAGCACTGGATAAACACAGGGAAGAGATGCCTAGCCTACCCAAAGGACCCATATTGTGAAATGTGAAGAAAGGAATGAGGGTGACCTTGATAACACTCTAGGTCGAACTTGCCCATGCCCTTCTGAATGGCACAAGTCAGGAATGCAAGATGTGTGTGTTCAAAGGGGTAAAAACAGAAAAAGAACCATTCTTTCATCCAGACGAGTGGTCCAAAACCAATCTGTCAAAGAACAGCACGTGAGTTTTTACACTGCTTCTTGGCTTTTAAATTCTGTTTGTCTAAGTCTATAACCACAATCCCTCCAGTAAACAGAAAGGGTGTGGAATAAACTTTTGCCCATGCTTGAACACATTAAGCCTATGTACAGTCTTGACGTTGGTGACAATTTTTTTAACTCACTTCAATGGATATGACAAACCCTGATATTGTGACTTAACACCCCCTTCTCTTCTAAGTCTTTCCCACCACCTTATACCCATACTGGTTGCTAAATTTCACCAATCCCAGGATCAATGTTCCAAATATCCTTGTTGGTTTCAGCAACTATTTTACACACCTCTGTAACTCATTCCTGACCTTCATCCCTGATGACTCACTGTCATGTTACTAACCTTTTCTGCCCTCTGGAAGCACAGTCCTTCACTGCCTCAAAGGCAGTGACCTCCCATTTCTTCTCCACTTCAGCTACTTATAAACACTTACCTGGACTTTATCATAACTTGTTATTAATCAACCTGTCAAAGCTTGAGCTCTCTTTAAGCCCTCTCCAAACACAAACTCTTCTCTATTATCACTTCAAAAACCACATGACTACTGAACATTCTATCCTAACCACAGGATATAGGCCCCCTTGACTTTTGTGTTTCATTAGACAGCCAAGAATCCACGATCATCTTTTCAGAGGATAATCTTACCAACAAGCAGGAATGACTTTTTCTCCCCATTTCTCTTGCATATTTCCATTTAGTCTCTAGGGATGACCTTTGTTTTGCAGACACCCATGATCACGTTTTCCCAATTCTAAAAACAGATAAATCTGATATATTCTTCCACTGATGGCTCTGTACCACCTCTGCCCTCTGTACCAGGTTGCAGTCTGATTTAACTGCAACCACGATGTACCTGCTGGTCTCTAAAGGTAAGTGTGTTTGCAGCAACTGCTTTAATGCTCTGAAGCTTCAGCTCCACTCAATTCCACCGGCTCCTTCGACTCAGTATCTGAACTTGTCTCCTTCAGAGGCCTAACACAATGGAAGTGGATGTATCCTGATGGACTCACTACCTCATGCTGCTTCAGCAGAAGTCCAAAAAAAAGTCCTTTTACCTGGTCACTTAGTCACTTCCCTTAGACTATCCAAACTCTCACCAAAAGATGATTTCATCAACAATGACTTGTACAAAAACATATGACAAGTCTGTGACCCAGTCTGCACAGAACCTGGGTTTCCCGATACCCAGCACGATGTTTTCCTTACCACATCCAGCATTTTCAGCACTGATTTCAGCACCTAATAAAGTCTTCTGATAGTGATAAAAATGAGTACGGCAATCAATTTTTAAGAGACCAATGATGACATCATCTTCTTCAAAAGATTCTTAGGGATTTGTACTTTTAGTACATAATACATCTGCCTATTTCTGAGATGACAAAAAAAAAGAAGCAATTGGTGATCATTTCCTAAATTTTATCATGTGTGTGTGAGTGCACAAGCACATGCATGCATGCATACACACAAGAACTAAAGTCATTACCTCTTCTATAATCATCATGCCATAGTTAAGTTAAACACTTCCAAATGTGGCTGCTATACTGTTTCCTAAGAAATTCTTTTAAGGCACAAATGTGGCACTGAGCAAAAGTACAACGCAACTGAAGTGTTGTATCAGGGGCCATGGTCTTATGTTAAACTATCTGTCATTTGTTTATAGATAGAGCTTTAGTAGAGGCTAAATGGCTATGACATCTAACTGACTTCCAGAGGTAAAAGTAAAAGGCTTTCTTTTTTATGAATTACTGTCAACGTAAATTAAGTAGAGATTTTCCTGAAAGAACCATCCTGGAATGGAAGTACACATTCAGGTAAAGTAAAACAAACCATCCAGTTACCTCTTGTTCAATAAATATGACAAAATATTTGTGGGTGGTATGAAAAAAAAATTCCCTCACTATATATATAAGGCACAAATAAAATTTTAGTTTAAAATGAACATACATTATCAACATCAAATGCTAGTGAAATTACGAACTTTTTTCTCTTAACTTACTAGAACTCTTCTTGTGTTTCTAAAAACGAGTATCTATTATTTGTGGTAGTAATAATTTGGTAATTTTTTTGGCTAATTATTAGATAGGTCAGCCCATAAAGTAAGGCCTAAAGTATTTGACTTTTTCTAAACCCTGTAAAGAATTAATGTTAACTTTTATATTTGAAAAAATTCTGAAAAAAGTAAAAGCTTAGGGCTTCCCTGGTGGCGCAGTGGTTGAGAGTCTGCCTGCCGATGCAGGGGACACGGGTTCGTGCCCCGGTCCGGGAAGATCCCACATGCCAGGGAGCGGCTGGGTCCGTGAGCCATGGCTGCTGAGCCTGCGCGTCCGGAGCCTGTGCTCCGCAATGGGAGAGGCCACAACAGTGAGAGGCCGCGTACCACAAAAAAAAAAAAAAAAAAAAAAAAAAGTAACAGCTTATATAATGTTTTTACATAGTATAGCTTCATAGAGAGTAAACAGTGGAGAAAAGTGACTTTTAAAATATTACCACTACTTGAGGACACAGGGAGGAGGAAGGGTAAGGTGGGACGAAGTGCGAGAGCAGCATTGACGTATACACACTACCAAATGTAAAACAGATAGCTAGTGGGAAGCAGCTGCATCGCATGGGGAGATCAGCTCTGCGTGCTTTGTGACCACCTAGAGGGGTGGGATAGGGAAGGTGGGAGGGAGATGCAAGAGGGACGTGATATGGGGATATATGTATACATATAGCTGATTCACTTTGTTATACAGCAGAAACTAACACAACATTGTAAAGCAATTATACTCCAAAAAAGATGTATAAATAAAATGTTACCACTAAAAAAGAATTTAATTGTCTGAAAACCGTTTTAAGCAAGAACAATTACAGAAGTATACCAAATGCGTGATATTTTGAGCAAAAGAAAGGTACTACAGTAATTTCTAAAAGTCTATTTTTCCAGCCAAACTACTTAACTACCCTGTATAATCAAATGATACCTTTTCCCTTTAATTTCTCAAAATATCTCAAACCCATTATGTCTAAAACCAAATCAAGGGACCAAGTGGTGACCCTCCACTGGAAAACTACAAATTTTCTTCGGTAATTAGTATTCAGTCTCTAGGGTGATACTAAGAGATCACTAGGGTGATCTAATGGTTTTAGCTTCTGTTAATGATACCCTAATCAGTTATTATATTAGGAACTGCAAAATGGTGACTTTCTATCATTCCTCTACTTATAATAGCTGGCTATTTTCTGTGAAGAAGAGCTTTTCTCCACCTCACCCTACCCCCAGAGAATCACTATAGTTCACAGATTTTCATTTCCTCCATTTGTGTTATAATAAATCACAATCATTACTTTGAATCCTCTATTAATGCCTCTAACCCGTGTTTTACAGTGCAGCCAAAGTCACCTTTTCTAAAAGCAAATCTTTTTCTCACCCTCTCTCTCTCACACACACAGACACAGACACGTTTAACACTTTAAGGGCTTCCCAATGCTCTTAGGATAAATACCAAAAAAATCACCCTTACCTTAACAGTATAAAGGCTATTCCCCTCCCGGAATGTTCTCCCCAACCACTTCTTCCTGCTGAACTCCTGTTGATCAGTTTTAGTCTTCAATCAATCCCTTTCTCTGAGAAAACTTTTAACTATTTAATCTAACTTTGCAGTACTTAAGACAGTTGGCTTTTATATTTATTTGCATGGCTACTGGCTTTAGCCCTCTTTTACTAACTTAACTGCAAGCAACATGAGGGCAAGAACAGAATCTGTTATTGTTTTACCCAGCACAGTGCCTGCAACATAGTAAATGCTCAATAAATACCTGTTGAATAAATGAATAAATGAACCTAATGCACAGTGTCACTAATTATTTTTATTTACCTTTAAACTATTTAGAGACAGAATGGAAGTGTCTGTAAAAGATGCATAAACAATCATCAAAGTCCCCAGGACTTACCATTGAGTACATCTACAATTAGCTAAAAAGGAAAAGCAAAGCCCTAAGCATTACAAAGGCAACATTGCTGAACCACCGCTGTAGTTTTCCTTTTTTTAATCAAAAATATTTTTGGGCGATCTGGAACAATGGATCAATGGACTACCCTGAAAAAACTGAAATGAAGAAAGGCCTTTACCATGTCATTGGTCATGTCTAAAAATAACTTTCCTTTCTTCTGTAGAATAAAGAATTCTCTCTTATAGCAAACACTTTGTGTCATAGCAAAAGCAACATAACATGATCCATTAGAGCTTTGACAACTTTCTTAATCCAAAACTTAGCTAAAGATTATTATTTTGGCTCGATCTATATGTAGTTGTTACCAACTGGAATTTCAGCAGCGAAAGCAAATTCTCAACACAAGATAAATGGTTGCTAAGTTATTCTTTACAAAGGTACTATTTCTAATATTTATGCTAATACTCATCAACCTTCAGACTACATAATAGAGCCTTAATAAAATGAACCTTAATCAAATAGACTATTTTATAAACAATTTGGTAGAGGTCACTAGGGTGTTTTTTTCCTGGCTAAGAGTGATCAAATAGATAGCCTGGCAAAGGCATGCTCATGTAGGAAAACTACTGAAACCCAATACAACCTCTAGCTTGTGCTAAAATGTTCAGCCCTGCTGATACATGCCAACTAGACACATGGTAGCAGAGACTGCTAATCACAATTACTAATACAATTTCCAGATACCACTTAAGAACAAAAACTCCTGCTCTGAAAGTTTTACTATTACTACTAACCTGCTAGCAAACAGATCATGTTGAAAGAAATGTTCCATTCTAGGCTGGACTATTTTAAATTTCTGGTTGCAAAACACTGAAGGCTTGAATCTCTTTTCTTAGACATAAGGAGCATGAGGAAATAGTTACATGGGGTTTCTCCCTACATGCCTTTGAGGAATATCACGGACAACTTATGCTTGTAAAATCAAAATTTTTAAAAAATGATGTTTTGCCTTTAGCATGTGTATCTGCTAATTCAAATTTCTGTCATATTATAAGTTGAAAGCTATAAGGTGGGATATAAGATTCATTGTCACTGAGCAAAACAGCAAACTGGGCTGGAAAACTGTAGAGAGGCTCGATGTTTCTTCTGCTCTGTCTTTGTAATTATACTAAGTGGTCAAGATTGAGAGATAGCTGAGAGCAGTGGAATTTTACCAGTTAAAAAGAGTTACTTCGTGTGTGTGTGTGTGTGTGTGTGTGTGCGTGTGTGTGTATACATATATATATGTATATGTATATATATATATATATATATAGCCCACCAGTAAAGTTCCTAATCATAAAGAAATTTTCCAGAAGGCAAGATAATTTTATTACCTGCAAAAGTTTTGTCATTACAGAATGTAGTAATAACATTCAAAATGTACAGGACAACCTAATCGGATTACAGAATGTGATAATGCTTTCTATAATTCTCATGTTATTTATTTTCCCTTTATTTTTTACACATTCGTCACTATTTTAATATATTAAGACAGGTGTTCTTGCTAACACAAGTGGTAGGAAATAAAGGGAAAAAAGAATCATAGGAAAAAAGAATCATTCTGTTCTTGCTAACACAAGTGGTAGGAAATAAAGGGAAAAAAGAATCATAGGGGATTATTTGGTGTTGGACACTGCTGCTATGGCTAAAATATTGACCTGTTGTCTCAGTTTTTACACAGTATTCTCAATAAATATGTAAAGAATAAATTAAAACATGTTCAATTTCTTTTATGAAGTGAGCATTGAGAGACTCTCACCAGAAGTAATAATGTCTTAGTCAATTAGTAAGCAATTATTTATTGAATGTTTCCTAGATGTTAGAACCGCCACTACACAGAATTAGAGTTAAATTTTATGGTCGTCTATATCCATTTTTTTTCTGATGCTTAAATTCTCTTTCTCTTTCAACTCTAACACAAGTTATCCAGCCTCTTTTAAAATATTTCCAAGGATGGAAAGTGCATTGCCTCTTAAGGAAGCTCATTTTAGTGTCTAGATTAAATTGTTAAGAAGTTCTCATCTCTGTTTTCATTTATTAAGTATTCATTAAGGGAACACTATGTACCAAGTACCGAGCCAGGGTTTCAGCATGTTCCCTGCCTTCATGAGGCTTACAGTCTAGTGGGAAAGAGAAATAACCACAGAAAATGAGTACAAAATACACATTTTGATAAGTTATTGGAATGAAAGCAAAAGCTGCTTGGCATGTGGTAAGTCCAAAATAACACCATATTGAATGAATCAATGGAGATGTGATGAGAGTCTATAAAACAGGAAGAGAAATGATTTAGACTGGGGAATCTGGGAAGGCTTCTTGGAAGAAGTGACATTTAAGTTAAGATCCGAAGGATAACTAAGAATTCATCTGGAAAAGATCCAGGAAAAATCGTGGCCCCTTCCATTCCTAAAATAATATGACTGGGACTATACTGGAATGAGCATGTGTGTGTTGGCGGGGATGGGTCACGGGTGGACTGAAGAAAGCTGAAGAAGTTGCAGAAGTTTTGCAGGCCTAGTAAGGATATTAGATTTTAGTCTAAATAAAATTAGAAATCTGTTGAAGAGCTTTAGTCAAGGGGGATGAGATGATCAGTTTTTGTTTTTGTAAGTCCCTCAGTCTGCTTTCCTGTTAGTTTGGCCCTCACCCTGATTTCTATGGCTGCAAAGAATAGGTCTCATTCCTCTTTTTATGACTGTCCTCCATTCAGGCAACCAAGGGAAAAAGAAGCCGTAAGACCTGAGCAAACGTGGCCAGGGTTTCAGGGAAGGCTCTGCGTGGTGACTATGCGGATGCCCAGTACTCCCGGGGCACTGCTGAGTCCCCAGTGAATTCTGATCCAGTCAACTGACCCACACACGGTTCATTCAGGATGGGTGTAAGCTTGATTGGAGGCCAGTACCCAACTACCCAACTTGGACAGATTTGTCAGGAACTGACAGACCATTCATAAGAGAGCACAATTACCTACTTATAGTTGATCACAGAGTGTGACTGCAATTAACTACTTTTAACCATTAAAGGTGACATTTTCCAAAGCTACAAACTTCTAGTTAGAAGGTGATTAACTTCTGGGGATCTAATACACAGCATGGCGACTATAGTTAACAATAGGTTATTATATACGCGAAAGTTGCAAAGAGAGGAAATCTTAAATGTTCTCACCACAAAAACAATAAAGTGTAATTATGTGAGGCTATGGATGTGTTAACTAACCTTACTATGGTAATCACTTCTCAATATATACATGTATCAAATCATCACACTGTACACGTTAAACTCACATAATTTTATACATCAATTATATCTCAGTAAAGTTGGGGGAAAAGGGGACATTTTCATACCTGAATTAGGAATTTAACTCATATTATTTTGTAAAGATATTTTGTGTCTTTGACATATTCAGCACACTTTAAAAACTAAAAATTGCTTCAAGCAAAAAATCAATGGGTACACTGAAAATGCATAAATTCGGAATTCAAATCTGAAAGTATTGACCAATTATCCTCTCTCTAGGTTCTGAAATAAAAATCAAGCCAGGCTCTTGGACGATCACATTGCGAGGACTCAGCACGGCTGGATAAAAAGCACTGTTGCAGTAAAGTAGGTCCTTTCTTAGAAATGGAACAGACAAAGCCTTTCATTTATTATTCATCGTGCCTTGTGCCCATGTCAACTCCTGATTAATAATTAAAATTAATCTCATTACAGAAGATTTCATTACAGGATAATTTAATTAAATGATGAATTGGCTCCCAGATGTTACCTTCTGTGCCATCTTTTAAATAATGCTGATGATGACACAGGGATTCGCTAAGTATCAGTCTGGCCTTAAGAAAATAAATTATTTATAGGGTTCTGCCATTCTGCCGACAATAAATGATACTGATCACACCTATGCTGTATCCTTCTCCAAAGTCACATTTTCACAAGATGTCTGATATTTTCACAAAATTTTTAATGTCCATTGGAAATTTAGGGCCATGATTTTGTCAGTCATAAAAATGTGTTTATTTGGTGAAAATTTTAATTCACAGAACCTATTCATTTTAAAGGAGAAGTATACAAAGGAATCTCAGAATCTAAAATCTGAAATTTCAACTTCAAAATAACAATGAGGAGGAATATATTAATCAATTTTTGCACTTTTGGAGCAAAAATGTTCAATTATGCAAAATAATCAAGCAACATTAGTAATAAAACTTCAGAATTTTGTTTGATTTCTGTACAACGAAAAACTCCCCAGTAAAAAGAGTCTCACAAAGTCCATGTACTTTTTTCAATTTGCCATGAACCAACATAAAGCACAATTTTTAAGGGCTTCCATACCACATACTTCACTGCTGTCCTGCTTTCACTGCACTTTGCAGAAGATACATAGGCTGACAGATCAGCATAAGAAGAAATGAAACCCATCAACCCAGACTTTTAGGGGGTGAAAATATTTAAGAGACTTTTTTTTATTAACTTGGGGAAAATCTGAGCTTTTTGAATGCCACAGTGCATGACAAAATCTAGGCCATTTCAAAACTTATCGGCCAAACATATAGGTTTTCATTATTCTGCTTGGTTTATTTTAAGGATTTTGATCCAAAATAAGATACTTATACATTAAAATCTCAGTCTAAGACAGTAGTTTTGGATTTTTGTTATTTCTACTAGCAGAGGGCAGATTTTTCTTAAATGGGATTTAGAAAATTAAGTTAGAAAATGTGACATAATCTTCCTATAAAGAAATGTATTGCTCAAAAAGATACATGCCCCCCAATGTTCATAGCAGCACTATTTACAATAGCCAAGACATGGAAGCAAGCTAAGTGTCCATCAAAAGAGGAATGGATAAAGAAGATGTGATGTGTGTATGTGTGTATGTCTGTCTATATATATATATAGATAGATAGATAGATAGATAGATAGATAGATAGATAGATAGATAGTGGAATATTACTCAGCCATAAAAAAGAATGAAATTATGCCAGTTGCAGCAACATGGATGGACCTAGAGATTATCATACTAAGTGAGAAAGGCAAATATCAAATGATATCAGTTATGGGTGGAATCTAAAAAAATGATACAACTAAATGTATTTAGAAAACAGAAATAGACTCTCAGACATAGAAAACAAACTTATGGTTACCAAAGGGGAAAGGGAGAGGAGGGTTAAATGTAAGAGTTTGGGATTAACAGATACACACTACTGTATATAAAATAGATGACCAACAAGGACCTACTGTATAACACAGGGAACTATATTCAATATCTTATAATAACTTATAATAGAAAATAAGCTGAAAAAAGAATATATGAATATACGTGTGTGTGGTATGTAACTGAATCACTTTGCTGTACACCTGAAACTAACACAGCATTGTAAATCAACTATACTTCAATTTTTAAAAAAGGGATTCGCAAAGTTTTAGAAGTGTAACATACAACATACATATAACAAAGAACATAAACCTTAAAAAAAAAGAAATGTATTGCTTCAGTAGTGTTTTGTTTTTTTTAAAAAACTCATTAACAGAATGGGTAATTTATAATTACAGAGCAATAAATTGTACTGTCATATCTTTGACATACACTATTTGCTGGCTAATCAGCAATATAACAGCTATAATCAAAGCATCTCAGAGGTGGATCGTACCTTGAAAGGCACCGTCTAGAAGTCTATCTTCTATCCGACGTATGAATTCCCTCAACATTCAACAACAAGGAGATGGTCTTGACTTGAGTATTTCTACCAGAGCCACAGTCACAATTTTTCAGGGCAGCCTATTTCATTTTCAGTCAGCTGATAGGATTAGAAAGTTCTCGTACAGGCCCTTTCTGAATCACTGGAGATTTTCCACTGTTTTCCCTTTTTCTCTCCTTCATACTACACATTTTTCATTCAACGGGCAAGTTCCCATCTCTGGCCAAGCTGATCTCCCTTCCTTGGATAGCTCTTGCTTATTCCTTTGCATTTTGATCTCCTTCTCTGCCAAGTCAGGTCATTTCTTCTACAGAGTTGATCCCAAACATGTCCCATTTACTTCCACAAGTAATCCTTATTAACCCTATTGTGGTTTGTAGCATGTGGATTTACATGCAGCTATATACTCTACAACAATGGCGGGTCTCAAGCAAATAACACAAGAGAATTGTGGGAAAATGTTATGCCTTTTGAGAAATACCAAGTATTTAATTCTAGCAGTATGAACTGGTAACAGTGTTACAAGAAGACATACGACTACTTTTGCAATGTAAAATCAGTCATAAGCATACACAGTTCTCACAAATTAATTAATAACTCACCCAAGACTGTATGTTTCCAAGATTTTCTATTAATTGATGTTTGTGACTTGTTCTTTCATAGTAGACAGGCTAAGGTTTTCTAAAACTATAAAAAACCATTTTTTTTTCTGTGAATTGGGAAAGAATTATCATTTCACTTCCAATTTCCCAGCTAGAATTTCAGCTCTTTCATGAGGGGTTGCATTGCTAGTTTTTATATTCCTCTTTAGTATCTGTAAATGTTTCATAGTAGTTACTCAACAGGTATGGGCTCTAGACTGGGAATGGATTTGCTAGTGCAGAATAAGACTCTTAGGGTAGATATTATGTATATTGGGAAAACAGAAATGGGAAAAATAAACTCAAAAATGTTTTAAAACTTCGAAAAGTTTGGATGGTATAAAAACAAACCCAATCATTGAATCACAATATACTAGAATTGTCACCACTCCAAAAACTAGGAGAGGCTGCTGCTTTAGGAAGCAACATAAACATCCATTGATGGAGGAACGGATAAAGAAGTTGTGGTATATATATACAATGGAATATTACTCAGCCATAAAAAAGAATGAATAATGCCATTTGCAGAGACATGGATGGATTTAGAGATTGTCATACTGAGTGAAGTAAGTCAGACAGATAAAGACAAATATCATATGATATTGCTTATATGGGGAATCTAAAAAAAATGTTACAAATGAACCTATTTACAAAACAGAAATAGAGTCATAGATGTAGAAAACAAACTTAACGGTTGCCATGGGGGAAAGACGGGGAGGGATAAATTGGGAGACTGGGATCGACATATACGCACTACTATATATAAAATAAATAACTAATAAGAACCTACTGTATAGTACAGGGAACTCTACTCAGTACTCTGTAATGACCTGTATGGGAATAGAATCTAAAAAAGAGTGAATATATGTATATGTATAATTGATTCACTTTGCTGTACGGCAGAAACTAACACAACATTGTAAATCAACTATACTCCAATAAAAATTTATTTAAAAAAAATAAAGATTAGGCAAATAAATGAAAGATACTTTGAAAATGACAGAGTAGAAAAATTTCCTTACACTCAAGTGGCCCTCTATTTTTTTTAAACTGAATTAAATCTTCAAGTCTTTGAAGTTGATACCAGATGAGACTCTCACGTAAACATCCAGTACCATTTTTATAAGCCAAATGTTTACCTGTAATGTCTTCTGCAAACCTGTGGATTTATCAAAACAATCTATCTCAAGATTTTAAAATTCATCAATATTGAGTCTTTTTTTTTTTAATCTATGAATGTCTTTATTTTCCTTTATTTATTTATTTATTTATTTTTCAATATTGAGTCTTGAGGGACAACTTTCTATATACACACTTGTCTGGTATTTCTTGCCTATTTCTCTATCCATACAAAATACTGAACTGGATTTAATTAGTGACTACATTTGAAAATATTTATCAGTGGAGGAAAACTAGAAGCTAATTTTAAATAAATGACATATAGGAGACAGATTTTATTTCTCTATATATTTCATTTTCTCCCTAAAAGCAGATTATTTAAACCAGGTATTTTATCTCTTTAGAGAATGCTAATGAGTATTATCATTTATTGAGCATTTAGTATGTGTTAAATGATCACTACCAATATTTATCTAAATAAAGCCTTAAATCCATTAAATGAAATAGGTTAATCTCTCCTACAATAAAGATAAGGATAGTTAAACAAAGGTAACTTAATTTGCCAAGTCATACAGCTAGTAAATGGTGGAACAGGGATTAAAACCTATGTCTGTGTGAATCCATATAATAATAATAACTTTCAAAAAAATTTTTAATAATTCCATTTTTTAAATGTTAGTATCTTCCATGTCTTCTCTCATTAAATCTTTACATAACCAACCCTATGAAATTGGGTACTTTTTTTTTAATTGAAGTAAACTTGCTTTATAACGTTGTGTTAGCTTCTGCTGTACAATGAAGTGAATCAGCCATCTGTATACCTATATCTCCTCCCTACCACTCCCCCATCCCACCACTCTAGGTGGTCACAGAGTACCGAGCTGATCTCCCTGTGCTATACAGCGGGTTCCCGCTAGCTATCTCTTTTACACATGGTAGTGTATTTATGTCAAACTGAATCTCCCAGTTTGTCCCACGCTCCCCTTCCCCCCCGCTGTGTCCACATGTCTGTTCTTTACATCTATGTCTGTACTCTCAACAGCACTAGCTTTGGGATGAGAAAACTAGTCATAAAGAGGTAAAATAATTTTCCTACTACTAAGGTGGAGAACCGAGCTGTAATATCATATCAGGCAGTCTGACTACTTGGCATTGCTCTAACCTCTCCTCTAACATCACATTCTCAAAGCCTCTGTCTAACCCCCCCCTTTACCCCAAAGGGTTACACTGGTTATATATATGATCCTGAACTTTATTAAAAGTCTACCAGCTTGACCCATATGGAAGTGACACAAACCAGTTTGCAGTCTCTAGGAACTTCTTCCATCTCACATCTCCCAATCCACACAACCTGTCATCTATGTCATTTAACACATACTAAATGCTCAACACATATTAAATGGACAACTGGTCTTTAAGCATCTCTTATCTGGTCTTTAAGCATCTAGTTTTTTCTCTCTCCAGGGCATATACATATGAAACAGTTCTCTATAGATTGATTTGTAAGAAAAGAATGACTATTACTCAATATAATTTCTAGAAATTTTCTGATATAAATATAAAGAATCACTAGTTTCTTGTGCATGTCCACTTACTGAATTGTATCCAGAATTTTGACCCTAGAATTGTAGAAGACAATTTAGAAGCAGAAAACCTCCTAGTACCTTTTTATCACTGAGGGAAACCAATACTTTTAGTCTTTTTTTTTTACCTCCTGTGAATCTCAAATTCCTCCCTGTGTTGCTCCCTATGTATCAGGATCAATATGGGATCCCACTGATCTTTTCTCTGGTTTTAATTTGTTTTTAATTTATTTGTAATATCTTTGAGCACTAATTTTAAGGTTCTGTGAAAAATAGCTCTTAAAATCAATATTAGTGTTTTATTAGTGTTTAACTAACAATAACTGTAAGATGTAAGGATTTGAACAAAAGATCAAATTACGTATCACTGCACTGCAAAGAAGGACCATAATCTCTACTTTGACATAACTCATGCTGGGCCAAGGGTGAGGCATGAGTCTTCAGCAACAGGTACCCTTGGGAGGTCAAGAAATAGGGAGGATGGAGCCAAGGAGAGAGCCCAAAGAGTCTTGGTTCAGGCAGGCACTGAGAGCCTGGAAAGGCCAAGTGATGGACCAGGCAGAGCCACTGGAGACCACAATGCCACCTGTATTTAAAAAACAAAGGGAGTCAGCTAGCTGCCCATTAGGCAGCACTTCATCCACAGCGAAGAAATGAGGAAGGTAAGTCAGATCTCTAGAGAAGAGTGAATCACCCAGTCCAGCCAAGCAGGCAAGATCTCAATCCCAACAGAGGATCAGAGCCCTCTAAACACAAGGGGGTGGACGGGTCCAGTTCTGCAGCCGCAAAGCCCTGCCCAACGTTGACCCGCCCTACCAGACACCACTGACGGCAGCAGAACTCACCCCACTCTGCCAGCTTAAGTGGCTGAGGTCCCCCAGCACATGTCAAGCTCTAGTCAAGACTGGCTCTGGATCTGGGCTGCTCTGGGCATCACTGCCTCCACATGTGAGGGAACAGAAAAGAAGGCAGAGGCTGCACTTATCTTCCCAAATCTGAACCCGTAAAGAGGCGTGGAAGTCCCCTCAGGGTCTTCCTAGGAAAGGATCTATAAAGCATAAGAGGCAAAGAGGCAGACTCTGACACAGGAACTGGCAGATACAGCGTTACAACAGAACTAACTGTAAGGCAGGTGGGTGATGATAGAGAGGGCTCAGTTTATCACTTGTGAAAAGCTAGTGGCTGCTGGGAGAAAGGGAGTGTGGCAAGGGTGGAGGTCAGCAAACTTACTTCCTGAGTTCCTGTGGCTGAGCCAGCCAGAAGCACACAGCCACACTCATTGCCTATGGCTGCTTTCTCCTTCAGGGGCCGACTGAGTCATTGAAACCAGGACAATAGGGCCACAAAGCCTAAAACATTTACTACCTGGCCCTCTCCACAAAGAGTCTGCTGATCTCTGCCTTAGAGAAATACCGGTGTATCTATATGCAAATTTATACATGCAGATAAGTGCACACAATGAAAATTTAGAATTTTAAGATTGGAAAGGACAGACCATAAAAACATCATAAAGTCAATCTCCACAGCTAACCCACACTAATAAGATGGATCACACAGATGTGGATATAAACAGTAGTAATTCTGATCATGACAAAATGGTCCACACCAATAAGATATGCTATTTCAGTTCTCTGTCTGTATGTATGTTTTTTCCTCACCCCGTCAATGTTTGCCTTCCACAATATGCTCTGTAAGTTTCCAGAAAAAAAACTAACAAAACTTTAAAGACATTAATTTGATTTTTTTTTTTTTTTTTTTTTTTTGCGGTACGCGGGCCTCGCACTGTTGCGGTCTCTCCCGTTGCGGAGCACAGGCTCCGGACGCGCAGGCTCAGCAGCCATGGCTCACGGGCTTAGCCGCTCCGCGGCATGTGGGATCTTCCCGGACCGGGGCACGAACCCGTGTCTCCTGCATCGGCAGGCGGACTCTCAACCACTGCGCCACCAGGGAAGCCTTGATATTTTTTTTATATTGGCTTATTTTTCTAATAAAAAGTTTTCTTTTAATTTATTATTATCATCATTATTATTAAGATCTATATTCAAGAAAGTCCATGAAAATTTTCATTCAACAAGTATTTACTGAAAACCTACTCTGTGCCATAAGCTATGCTGGGATCCAGTTTGAACCAGAAAAATAACCTAGCATTGGTTTTCTGTCTTTTCCCTTTCACAGGAAACCTCTATTTTCCCAACACAGTAGAAGGATTTTGTACATTTATTTTACATAAAAATAGTTCATAAAACCAAAATAATAAATACCAGTATATGCACTTCTAAACTGAGTTCTTGAAAAAAGTTGGTGGTCAGGTATTATATTTGACATTTCTCTCACCATAAAATACCAAAAACAAAACCCCAAAAAACCCAGAATTTTAAATCTTCAAAGATTTTAGATTTCTTATATTTTCTTCAAAATTACAGAAGCTGAAATATTATTATAGACACTGCTTGAAATTACCTTGGGGGAGAGTAGAATACAGTATAAATTTTCTGTCATATGAAGAGACGCACTGTAAAAAAAATAGTGCACTTTTCCAAATTTAAGAATTTTAACTATGTTTCTAATATGAAGCTACAGCAAGACTTGTCATCAGTTGAGAGGTTATATGAATTATATATGAACTGGTATCCAATTTTCAAGTTGCCTTTGAAAACCTGAGGAGCTTATTTTCAAAATTAGAAAAATAAATCAATAATATTTGAACTTGTTCAGATGGAGGTAGAAATTTCTTTAAAAGTTAATGGATGAGTTTTAACCCCAAAGAAGTCCTTTTATTATCTGAGAAATAAGAGTGGCTACCCAGATAGCCACTCTACACCACTACACCAAGGAGCTTCTTGCAGATGTGTTTGTACCACCTCTTCCTGATGTGTGCCTTATCACCTGAGGAGAGACTATGAAACATCTTTAAGATTACAGAAATAATGGTGATAATTTTATCATTTTTGTCTATGTTAACACATAAAACCTAGTCATTGGAAAAGAAGTTTTTGAAAGTATTGACCCCTGATACTTTCACTCCTATTCCTCTTCCTGCTCGCTCTCTCTCACACACACAAATACACACACGTTCACATGCACTAATAATCCTTGATTATCCACTAGAACCACATTATCAACTATTAAGTTATTACATACTTGTTAAAAAATGCAAATTTATACTGAGCCATTTGGGGATACTAATAATGATAGTTTTAGTAAGAAATGAAAGTACTGTCTTTGAATTTTGTAACTGTTTTTGTTAACCAAAGGTTATATAATTTTTCAGCCTCTAATTCAGATGGATTACACTGCATCTTTATTTAAAAAAAAAAATGGAAAGAACCAGTAGCAAGACCTTTTCACTTCTGTTGAAATTCAAACTCAGAAACCTAGGCAACACTCTGCAGTTCAGAGTCTCAAAGCTCTCCTTGGAGTCACTTTAATTCTTAATGTCTTAATTACTTGCACTTATTAAATAATTGAAACTCTCTAGCAAACAAAAGACGAGATGGCTATCCTTCTCCCTGACCAACATGATGGCGGGAGCTTATTTGAAAAAGAGAAAAACAAGAATTATGGTGGCTTGGGGAGATGTGCTGATGAGTAGAAAAATGTAAAGCCTGTAGTCATCATGGGGTTTTTGATACTTACACACACACACACACACAGATTTTGTACTGACATATATTAGATATAGATATATAGAATGAAAATGCATTTTGTCCTGATCGATAATACTTATATTTAGAAACAATCACGAGAATCATAGGCCCTCAAAGATAGCAGGTTAGTTAGAGATCAGCTTGTATTTCCTTAGCAGCAGGCATGTGCAGTGCACATGCAAATTTTGTAAGGCACAGAAAGTCTAAAATGTATTTGTAAAATATGATCATTTTATGCTACTAGTTTTAATTAAAGTTCTGTATATTGGTTCATTCAGTATTCATTCAGTATTTGTAAGGCATACTGCTTCTGAATTTCTTTTATACATGTCTATTCACGAGATTCACTGGCAATTATAGCATGTTACAATAGTCAAGATATAGTTACATCACATAATGTGCATCATATAAAAGTCAATGCAACTTTACCTCAGAATCAGCTCCTACTACTGACATTCCGGTGTCTGTTCCTTTGGAAAACAGCCTCAATTATCATGAGGATCAATATTATAAATATTTTAAAGACGGAATTGTAAGCATTTGCTAAATAAATTAATGAATAAAATTAGCTTCAGGTTTACTCATTCACTATGCTTTCTTCTCAGTAGCCTTGTACTCCAAGTGTTCAAAGTCTTCAGGCTTTTATAATTTTATACTAATCATGTGTTTCTTGTAGGAAAAGCCATCTTTAATTCTGGGTAGAGTGCAGACATCAATGGAAGACTGTCTATGATACTAGTCACAAGTATTCATATCTAAAAATTAAAGGAGAACAGTCTTTTATAGCACAATGATTATACAACTCAATTTTCTGTAGAGGCCTTGGTTTACTTATTGTTCTCTATTACTACTTGTAGTGCCTTTTTCTACTCTCAAAAGTGTCTCCGTTTAAGGAATAAATAGTAAAGCCATTCAATCTAAAGAACCAATGCTCACCCTTTTACCCTTCAGTAATTATTACCTATGTCTGGTCTCAACTTCCAGTCAAGATGCTTCCATATTGTCAATCACTGACATACCTCTGGTGGCTCAGAAACCATAACTATAATAAACACAATAGGAAAATATAAAGTCAAAAGCTGTAATAGAGATTTTTTTAAAATATGATAATTATCTTTAGGCAAGAAATAGAAAAGTAGTAAGGGAGGCAGAAGCCATGGACCTCTATGTCTAGAAGCAAGTGGGAAAACCTATGGCCTCTAAGTCTAGAAGCAGGTGGGACTTAGGCTCCTAAGCATCATGAGATCGGGGACCACACCCAGGATCACTAATTGAAACTAAGCTAAATGAGGCTTGACTGCCTCTCTCACACCCAATTTCATTTCATTGTGAAAGACTGTGTGGAAAAAAAATTTGCAAACAACAACTCACAGAAATTTAAAAAGAACAGAAGATATAAATATTACAGACTGAAAATACTGAAAGGAAATTTAAAATTTTGTTGAAATAAACAGACGTTGCAGAGCAATGAGAGGATCTACCACATATCTGATAGCAGTTGTAGAAAAGAGATTATAAATAGATATATTTTATAGATAAAGATATACAGATTATGGATAAGATAATAGATAAAAAATATTTGGAGATGTAAAAGTAAGAATTTTCAAAAAGTTATATAATTTTTCAAGTCAATAATTTACTCCATCATACAGGATAAATAAAGCTAAATCTATACCTACATATAACATAATAAAATTGCAAACAAAAGATTAGTTACTGTCAAAAGTCATTAGAGAGAAAAAGAAATGGCAGATTATTAACAAAGGAGCACCCACTGGAATGACAGGAGTTTTTAATCAGCAACAGATGTCCTTCATTTACTCAAAAAATATTTTATTTTTTACTGTGCTCCAGGCAGAAGACAATAAGATAACATCTTTAAAGTGTTAAGGAGAAAATAAATGTTAATTTAGAATTTTATACCCAGCTAAATTATTATTCAAAAATGAAATTTTTAAAAAGCCACCCTTAGATCAACTCTGAGTCAATTATTTAAAGATATACTTTAGTACGTAGAAAAATAAATCCAGAAGGATGCAACAGAAGAAAAGAGAAAAATATATTGTAAATTTAATCAACTATTTACTGTAAAATAATAATTATATTCCATTTCAAAAAGAGTAGAACTGAAACTTTAGTCAATATTAACAATGAGAATTATCCACTGAGCATTTATAACATGTCAAGGTATAGTCAGAAAGAGGATATAAATACAGATTAACTCCAGACTTTAAAATGTAAAATAATTTATGTATATTTAAAAAGTAAAGCGATTCCTAAAGAAGTAGAACTACAATATAACTTTCAAATAAGCAGAGTGGAAGTAAAACAAAATACAGAAAGCTTTAGCAATCCAGTAGAGCACAGGAAGGGGGAAAGAAAAGAGCAAAACAAACGAATGGTAATTGAAAACTCAAAAGAAGATAATAAATATAAATATACCTGCAAACACAAGAAATGTTAACAATAAACTTCCTAATTCAAAGACAGGAATTATCAGAGCTATCTAAAAATAAAGAAATCAAGTTTGTTCTGCTTGGAAGAGACACCCCTAAAACAAAACCATGCAAAACAACTGTTTTAAAAATGAGAGCATGGGGATGGAAAGAGGAACACTGAAAAAATACTAACCAAAAACAAAGCTAATATAGTAATGTTATGAAACAATAAAGTTAAAGTAAAAAAAAAATAGGAGTAAAAAGATACATTGTCCACTAACAGAATGGGAAGTCCAGCAAGAAGATATAATAATTACAAACTTTTATGCACACACAACATAATCTCAAAACATACAAAGTAAAAACTGAGTCACAGAGTAAAAAGAATAATAATAAACAACAGACACAATCTTAAAGGGAGATTTTTATTCATCTAGCTTCATGGCAATTGATATCTAAATTCTGACTACTAACTCTAAGCACAGAAACACAACCCCCCAGTTGTCTCTAGACCTGAAATTCTCCACCATTTGAAAGATATAACCATGTGGATATCCTCAAAGATTTAAGCAAATCCCTGAGAATAAAAATACCCCACCCAAGAGCTGTGAAGAGAGGCTTCCTGGGGTCTAAAATACGGTAAGGGAGGTTGAAGAGGGGAAGCGTGGGTAGGGTTTTATTATGCTCTAGATTCCCTCAGAAGGAGGGCTGACTAGATGGCATAGCCTTTGAGGCGCCTGCTACAAGTGCGGTTAGTGAAAATGCTTTAAATGTGGTCCTCCTGTAAGTAGATTCACTGCTTGGACACAACTCCACAGATTCACACAGACTTTAGAAAAACGGTATTTTTTGTTCAGATGATCACATTCATACAGTGTTGACTGCCTTAAAAAAAAAAAAAAGTGAATGATGCCAAAGGAAGTGAAAGAAGAAAGTAGAAAGCGCAGTCCAGGTCTCAACAGGGCAACCCAAAATTAGAAACACTTAGATAAAATGAGAGTACAATAATAGGTAAAAATAAGCACAAATGACATCCGTAAGTGGTGTTGATAGTGGTACAGAACATGTTCAGGTATCCTGGGTGTTTAAAAGGGCAGTTAAAGCTGCTGAAGTAACTTAATTAGTTCAAGAGACTCTGGATGGTGAAAAACATTTGTTTACTTTTTGAACTGGAGCATATGGACAGCAGAATAAAAAGAGAATCCAGAAAGAATAAACCAAGTGCAAGTTTTATCAGATGAGAGACAAGGCATGAAGGTGAACACAAAGGTGCCACAGGAACTAAGGTGTGACAATAACAAGGACAAGCAAAGAGATGTCATTAGTTTTTGCTTACCTCCACAGACAAACAACAATTTTCTCTAACAGTTTATTCACTGTCAGAAAAATCTTTACATCAAATTCTAAACAGTCACCAAAGAGTATTTGGCTACAAAATTCTGTTTCTAAGTTTGTGATAATTCTGCTCACATCTTCCCCTTTAGTTAGTTCTATGTTCAGTGGAGCCAGCAAACAATAACCAGTCACACCCACAGAAAGTTCCAACAATTACCACAAATCAGACTTAAATTGCTCACAAAGTGTCATGCTTCAGAAAAAAAGCAATTCCAATTGAACAACCACATGCTAAGAAACAAAGCACTAGGACATCATCACCCTGAACTATAGATCAACAAATACAAGTTAATTTCCACAGAAGTATATATTTTTATCTTAAAAGCTGCAAGAATAAAAGAAAGTGTCATTACAAGATAAATAGTGTGGTCACACTTGAATAAGAGATAAATAAAGGGACTTCCCTGGTGGCCCAGTGGCTAAGACTCCACGCTTCCACTGAAGAGGACCCAGGTTCGATCCCTGGTCAGGTAACTAGATCCCACATACCGCAACAAAGATTCCGCCTGCTTCAACTAAGACCCAGTGCAGCCAAATAAATAAATAAATAAATATTTTTTAAGAAAGAGATAAATGATACATGGATGGATGGATGGATGATTAAGGGTGAAATTGAGAATGGTTATATAAAAATTCAGATGGATACACACAAAACTATTTATGTGGATATCACCTAGGGACTAGGAGTGTCATGATGAGAAGGTGTCATTCTTTTTTGTTTCATATACTTAAGAACACTTTGACTCCAAAAATTGGATATGTGTTATTTATCATTATTTTTATGTTTATTAATCTAAGCAAATTATTCCAAATAGTGGTATAACAGTAATAAATATAAACTTAGAATTCTGTTAAATTAGGATTATTCCAACATAAAACCAGAGAAGGAGACCAGAAATACACTGTTATCATTAGTACTTATACAAAATATTAATAATAAAATCATAATTACTTTGGTCCCAATGCTTGCCCAGAACTGATGACTGGATTTGTTACATGAAATTGAGATTCTTTGGAGCATTATGAAGACCTGCAGTCACTTATTTGGTAGTTACAGGTGTGGACTATTAGCTATTGAAATGAGCTGCCTCTGAGTGTTTCCATTTCTCAAGGTCCCAGAGCCTTCTGACCTTTTGATATACCAAGAGAATGAACAGAGCTGTACAGTTCTGAGCAGCTGCTTGATGGTGATAACATCTCCTAGGGTAGACTCTGTCTCCTAGCCCCATTTCTGTCTCTCTTTATCATTTTCTTTCTTGTTCCAAAATGAACAAGGAATTTAGATGAGGCCCCAGCAGTCCAAAATGAATAAAACAAGCTTAGGCTTCTATGCAGGCCAAAAGAAGAAAATGCTGTTAAGCCACTCGGACACAGGGAAGGTACCAGAGGGCCTGAATGTTGCATGGAGAGCAGGATCATCAACAGTTATTGATAGTTAGGAAGTGGTCAGAGCCTTCGCTCCCACTGACAGTACCTTGAACTAATAGGTACAAGGCAAAGGACGGCTGTACCAGAGGATCCAAACAGTGATTTGAGGAAAACACAGATGAATACTCTATGTATCTGTTAGATGGGGTAAGAGGCAAAACACAGTATTAATGAATAGCCATATATAAGTAAGGAAGGGCCAAAGAGGGGTAGGGTAGAAATTCAATGGAAAGTAATTAAACAACAACATGACAGTGGTGGAATTGGCAGGCTAAAGTAATATTTCAATTAGCACTTGAGTATTAATTTTCTGAATTATCAAATTACCTAAAAAAGAGCATCTACCAACAAATAACTTCACTACCCAGAAAAATCTGCTCTAGCATACGTTACCTTAACTAATACCCATGGTAAAACCTATTTACATAGCTGATTATAGAACTATATTGGTTACGGTTGTACACTTAAGGCTATAAGAGTTTTACCTTGGGGCCCATAACCATGTGAGGTGGAAGGATTATACCTGAGAATTTAACAGAACAAATAAATGCAGCTTATTTATTTTTTATATGTTCATCTACACACCTTCTAATATTAAAGAAATCTCTATGTAAATCTTCACTATTATTAACTATTTGCTGAGAAAAAAGTAAAGCAAGCTGCCAGGCTTTTGAGAGAACTAGGGAGTTTTCAGTTCACTGAAGTGAGAATTAAAGTCTCTTCAACAGGAATACAAATCACATACCCACCTCCATGGTGATATCAGCTGAAAGGCGTCCTTGGGCCCTAGCAGGCTTTGCTGGATGCTCTATGGGAAAGCAGAAGTGCTTTCTGGAGTATGTGTTGCGTAGTCCCACAGCTTGGTCCCGTTAGGCCAGACCTTTCTGCTGACACTTAGAAAAACACTCTGTTCCTGTTGATTTTACATCTCCCCCTTTTTAGAAATTACCACACTGTGGCTGCCACTTTATTTTAATAAGAATTTCTACCCGAAGATGCAAACCAGCTTTTTAATAACACAGATCTTAGCAGTGGAAAAAAGAAAAATGCTTTCAAAAGGAACTAAAGTAAGAATCAACGTACCTTCCTGATCATTACTACACAATACATTTCTTACCAAAATTTAATTCTACAAGCTTCCTGCTTGTGTCATGACTAAGTTCAAATTTTTACTTCTATTTAAAGACCCTATGAATTTGCTCCAGTCACCCTAATCACTTCTGTTCCTAACATTTATTTAGAATCTTTCCACTTTTCTATCAGTGGCACTTAACTTTCATTAATCTCCACTCTGGGGGAAAATTCTCCGCAAATTTTCTGAATTTAAGAATAGGTGATAAATTGAGTTTGGGATTAACATATGCATGCTAATATATATATTCGATAAAATAGGTAAACAAGAACCTACTGTATAGCACAGGGAACTATACTCAATATCTTGTAATAACCTATAATGGAAAAGAGTCTGAAAAAGAATATATGTACATATATATGTTTATATATATAACTGAATCACTTTGCTGTATACTTGAAACTAACACAACATTGTAAATTAACTACATTTCAATAAAAAAATTTAAAGAACAGTTGATAACCAAATCTCAAATAAAAATAGATTTTTTTCTATTTGCTCAATAATGTCCCACAAATTATTTTTTTACTGAGGTATAGTTGATTTTCCCACAAATTAATTTTAACATAATTTTATCAATTAAAAATACAGTTTACATATGATTAAAGAAATATTCTCACCTTAAGCTTGAAATCACCAATAAGAGGAGAAAAAAAGAATCACCAACTTTCCTAGAAAACACTTAGTTTTAACACTCGATGCGTTTCCAAAAGCATTGGGAAAATACTCTATAAAAAACAGACTCTGTGGTTGTTGTCCTGAATAATATCTGCAGCCTTCCCTGACTACACAGCTGTACAAGCTAAGTGTGATGTAGTGGCCTGAAAACTGAAATTCTGTGCTGCTTCAGTAATCACAGATCCTTACTGTCCAGGGGCTCCATTAACCATGTTCCAGGAGACTGGCTCCCGTCCATGCAGGTGGATTTCCCTTCAGCTTAGACACGTCCTTCCACCAAGGAGAATTAGGGGAAGTAAAATATTATACAGAATGTTCTTTTAAAGTTGTATTAGAAAATCAGCCATCACCCCAAATTACACACCCATATTAGACAAGTAGGGAAAACAAGGTGATCCTGACATTGGATCATAATGGATTCCAATTTCAGCTAGAAATTTAAATTGATTTGCAGTTCCCATCACCAACTACTGAAAGGAGAGTGCTATAGATTACTTTATAGCACCATATAAAATGCTTTATGGGCTGAAAAGGTTATAACTGTTAAGGATGATGAAGAAAGTAAAATCAAAATAAAATTAATCATGTATAATATTTGCTTTTGATTAATATGATTGTAATATTGCTACGTTAACTAGATGTTAGTTCTTGAGAAGTATGGTTTGAGAAGCTGAAATATTTTCATGCAGAAGACAAGTTATATCAGTGTGCCCGGAAGAAAAACAATACTTTATTACCATTTGTGAGAATTAATCCATGCAATAAAGTAGAATAATAAAAATAAATACATTGTATATTTTCACGTTTCATATCAAGAATAGCTAACTTTTCATCATTCACATGAAAGGAAAGAAGGTATGCATGGCTAATCCAAAATCAAAAATACTTGACTATGAGATGTTTCTGATTATTTTTCTGCAAACTAAAATTTCTCAGCAGGTTTCACTTAAGTACATAGTTAAATGGTCTTTCTAAATCAAGTAACTGCAAGTTAACGGGTAAAACTGAAAAAGGTGAGATAAGTTTTGCAAAAGTTAACAAGTTTTGTGTATAATATACAAGTTTCTATATAAAAATATGCAGTCAACCATAAGCACCTACTGGGTTCTTTAGTGTTCTCATCTATATTTTTCTTCCAGCATAACACTGAGTCAGTAATGCTCAATGTATTTTTCAATTTTTGAAGTACAACTCAGAAGTCGTAAGTAATCTGTATCAAATGAATGACTTGGCCATATTTACATTTTTATGGCTCTCATAACCACATATGCCTCTGTCCATAGAATTTACTCAGATACTAATGTAGAACTTATAAACTTTCTACAACTTAAAATAATTTTTTTAAGTATAGAAATAGTTTTTAAAAATGAAGCTTCATACCAGGATTTAGCCATTTTCAATTCCATAAAAGGTATTTTGAAAAGTTAGCATTCTAACTTTTCAAAACACACAGCCTGCCTCAGAAAAATAAGACATCAGAAAGAGCCTCATGGAAAGAGAAAAATAATTCATACACATTCTCGAATAGGATTCCTTCGTAGCAGCTTAAATATAGAGTACAATCAATGAAGGTAACAGAAGAGTCCCAGTCTAACAATTATAGAAAGAAAAGAAGCCAGATAATTATTGCAGATATTTGTGTATCAAAGAATGGAAAAGAAAGTTTATAAAAGTAAAACAAAAATAAATTATATAACATAGATTCAAATGTATCTGAATAGTTGATCATGCTTAACATATTTTGGCAATAAATAAGTAAATCTGGTTTGATTTTGTTTATTGAAATAGCAACAATTAACCTCACACAGGTTTTATGTTTCATTAAATTATCCTGATCAGCATCTAAATCTATTATCTCCTAGAAAAAAGACTGTAGACCAACTGGGGTAGGGAGACAAAATTAAAAAGGGAGAATTCTTCAATCTAAAAGATGTTTTCCAAAATAAAGACAATAAATATGAAATACGAATCAGAGTAAGAAGCACATAATATGCGTAGATCACAATCTCCATCTATCTGAGAACTTTTTCCAAGTAATCTGGAGAGCACACACAGGCAGAGGGCCATTCCTCATTCCCCAGGAAGGGGAAGGAGGAATGTTTGGCTTGGGGCAAACTTCCTTTCTCCCGAGGGAGAGTGACAATGTCTTCCAATCATAAAAGAGAGCATCTCTTTCTCCCTAAGCCAATATGTAACAAATAGAACTCTCTCACACCCATGTATACTCATACATACATATTTATACATAATTAGACATATTAGACATATGTATATATTTATACATACTATAAATCTAATATGTAATTTATATCTTTAAAAAGTAATAAAACGTTATAGCCATGAGTTTTGAAAGAGATTTTAAAGCAGAAAAACCTAGTCAATAAAAGAAAATGAAAATAAATATAAAGAATATGAATGATCTTAAAAACTGAACATTTCTATACTTAATCCTAAACTCCTCTTTCCCATAAGGGAATATGAAGTAAACATAAACGGGCATAGTCTGACTCAAGGCTATAGGAGAATGGAAGAAAGTCATATCCTAAAAGTGAAATATAGACCAAGATGGAAAGAAGAGTAAAAGAAAAAAATGAGGAGGATACAAAAGAAACAAAAAGGAATATAAATTTAATAGAGGCAGGAAAAGAGTATGGAAGCAAAGAAGCTATTACAGAGGGTGATTTATAGGGAAACAATCTGCTTTGGGTGAAGATAAATGTTCGAGCAAATTCTTCCAGTTTAGTGAGGAAGAATATCTAAACGGCAGTCTAGCTGGAGAATGGCTGGAAACTAATATTTGAGGAATACAGGGAAATATTTGAGAAATAATAACAACAATAATCTATGTATATACCAATTTATAGTTTGTAATGTACTTTCACTATTTCATTTGACTTTCACCACAATGAGTTAAGTATTTTTGTTACAAATAAGATGAGGAATCTGTGATTCAGCGTATTAAGTGATTTGCCTAACATAGGTTGTGCTCTCTCTCTCTCTCTCTCTGACTCACACACACACATCCACAGCAAGTTAAGTGGTACCACCAGGACTTGAACCTACATCTCCAAATGTTTTAATTATATTTGCCAACATCCACTCAAGCACTTAACCAAGAACCTATTAATTCCTCCCTTTTCCCCCATTATATTTAATCCATTAGAAAATCCATAAATGAGATCCACAGCATTATATGGAGCGGTCACTTCTCATGCCATCCAGCCATGGTCTGCCTCTGCCACCGCAGGCTTTTGACATACTACTTCTTTCTTCTGGAAAACTCTCCCCTACACCTCCTCACCCTTCCGCCTTCACACAATCACCCACCCTTCCACTCAACATAATTAATTCCTACTCATGACCTCAATCACAACTCTCTCAGTACAACTTCAGTGTTGTACAGCAAGCAGTGTTACTTGCTTTCATAAAACCATGAACCTATTCTCCATAGTATCGGTCAGTTGTACTTCTACAGTTTTTTGCTTGCGACTATTTGATTAATATTTGCCCTACCACTAGACTCTAAGTTCCATGCATACAGGGTCCACGTGTGTTCTTTTTCTTTTCCTTTTTCTTCCCTCATTCTTATTTATTTATTCATTAATTGATTGCTAACTGTGTCCCCACTACCCAGCACAGCACAGAGCCTATGTTGTACACATGTATAAACATTCCTGAATGAGAATGAATGGAGTTTACATTCTAGGGGCAGCAGATCATACAGGGCTTATAGGTAAGGAATTTGACTTTTTATCTGAGTGCAGTGGGAAGCTACTGAAGGATTTTGGGAGTGAAGGGGGTATGATCTAACTTAAATTTTTTTAAAATTTACTCCTTCCATTGTATAAAGAAAAGACAGGACACAGAAGAGAGAATAAGGAAGGGATACCTGCTTGAAGCAGCAGCAATGATCCAGAAGACGAATTACCACAGCCTGGCAGGGGCAAAGCAGTAGAAACTAGAAAGATGTGAACAGACCGGGCACATATTGGCCAATAAATGGACAGGCCTTGATAATGGTAATGGGCTGTATATGGGGAATGAGCAAGAAGAAAACAGTGAAACTTAGTTTTAGGTTTGAGATACTCAAAAGACAACTCAATAGGGTAACTAACTTCAAATACAGATAAAGGGAAGAGCTCTTATGGCAGAATCACCAAAAGAAAGATTCTAAGAAATAGAAATTTTAAAATAATAATATATATATAACCTTCTAGAAATCTAATATAAAGGAAAATTTAAAAGATAAAAATCATAGTCATTTCCTACAAAATTAAAGCTAGTCACATAGTTTTTAAAGTATCCTAACACTGTAATATTTAAGAATCTATTTTTGGATTTTGGATCTGGTAAACATGAGACACCTAAATCACACAACTGTGTCATAATCTGTGAGGCTTCACGTTTCTTTTCAGAGTTTTACACATTTATTTATCCTCAGGACTCCTCCAAATACAGTTCAGAGTCACTAAAGTCTTGAAACCAATGGAAATATCATTAATGAAATCTTAACGCCATATCCAAGTACATAAGTCCTCAGAAAACTATCACCAACTGCTTGATAACCATTTCCTATGTCAATTATATGCTACAGTTTTGCTTTACAATGACAGTGGTTCGCTCAGAGTTGGATTGAAAATGTTAAAATTCAAACTAATCAAAGTCATATCCTAGCATACTATACTAAAATTATATGATAAACAACTAATGGATGACAGGGAAGGAACAGGAGACACATGTTGCAATAACATATTAATAGGCAATAAATAAAGAATTATTCTGAATCAGAACTATTTATATATATAGAGAGAGAGAGATATAGATATAGATAGATAGATATAGTGAAGTTAAATTGTTTTCAAGTCAGAAGAAGACCTATATATAGCTGAGAAATAACAAGGCACTAAGATCCCTGTTCACCAACAACTGTTCTGCTAAGAAAAAAGCTTTTCCCCTTCTGCAAGTAGACATTATTGAGGATCCTATAAAGCATGAATTATCAAAACACAGCACAGTGTTTTCTCACAGGCTCTCCACTGTAAATTGCCAAATAAGTAGACTGTACCGCTTCACTTTCCAGGCAGTGTGACCACTGAGGCTACTGGTATGAATACAATGCTCCCTCACGCCGTCATCATAAAACCTCACACTGAAGGAAGACTGTATTTAAGACCTTGGTAATTAGCATCGAATTACAGAGGCTTTTCCAGGTATCTTTTTTCCTAGTCCCCTTCCAGTCCCCAGAACCTTCTCCCTGCTACTTGCTTCATCAATAGAAAATACTGTCTCATACCCAGAAGAATAAGATGAAGCTCTCACCCCCAAGGTCCATACGTTACCCCGGGGTTGGATCTGCTTTCTTCTTTCCACAGACTAACCTCACTTGACTCCCTTGTGCCAGAGAACTTAAAGGCTGACAAGTTTCAAGCCAGAAAAAGAGATCCAGTTTCAAAGCAAATAGGCATGTTAGAACATTATCTTATTACAGTAAATGGTTTTATTAGACTTCTATTGAGGAAAGAACGGCAGAATGGTAAGATTAATAGTAAATTAATGAAAACTACCCCCCAGCATTGTGGAGTGGTATGACCTTAATCAGAAAAGGGGACAAAGATTTGTTTAAAAATGTCTACAGGGCTTTAAAACAGAACATTTTTATGGAAAACAAAAAACAAAAAAACCCTACGTTTTCCTATCACATCTGCGTATATTCATAAAGATATTACTAATAAGTTAAAATTAGAATTTTTCAAGAGTCTGCCTCATTTATTTAAGAATCTTTTTATTAAATTTCAAGGTTTCATTCTGTCTAAAATTACTGCCCTTCTGGATAATCATGCAACCATTATCAGACTCCACTTAAACTCGAATATATTGAAATTTGTTCCTGAAAACAAGTGTAGTATCTCCATTAAATCTTAGTTTAACACAGAGTGAATTAAGTCAGAAAGAGAAAAACAGATATCGTATATTAACGCATATATGTGGAATCTAGAAAAATGGTACAGATGAACTGGTTTGCAAGGCAGAAAGAGAGACACGGAAGTAGAGAACAAACATATGTGAACACCAAGGGGAGAAAGGGGGGAATTGGGAGATTGGGATTGACATATATACACTAATATGTATAAAATAGATAACAAGAACCTGCTGTATAGCACAGGTAACTCCACTTCGCTGTACAGTACAAACTAACACAACATTGTAAAACAACTATACCTCATAAAATCAATCAATCTATCTATCTATCTCAATTTAAATCTCTTTGATTTCCAGAGTTTGGTGATTTTTTTTTTCTCATTGCACATAAAAGAATATTGTATTGTTTTAATAAAAACAAAAAAATATATATCTTAGCATAACTACTAAAGAACCTGAATTATACTGGGAATCATAACAAAGCTACACTATAGTCTTATCAAACATAACACTAAAAATGTTTTTCTGCGCATGTTATTTTTTGCTATATTTTGTTTTAAAGGGTGAAAATAATATTCCAGTACACCTAGAAAATTTACTAGCTATAGAAAATCATATCCACAATTATCATCTTGCAATCTTTTCTGATTCAATTTAGATAAAAAAATTCTAAAAACCTCTCTGAACAACATAAATTTTTTTTAATTTATACGTTACTTATTTAAATAAATGCACAAAAATATAAAATTATTGAAAATAAGACAACTTGTTTTAGTCTAAAATTATTGCATATGGAATCAGGAGTCCTGGATTCAACTTCCGCTTTTTCCATTTATTAGATACAGTGTATGATTTGGGAGAGTTGCTTAACTTCTCTGATCCTAGTTATATCACCCGTAAAAATGCAGCTGATGCCTGTACTGCTGTGAAGGCTGAATTAGAAGGCTAGCACTTTCTAGCCATGTCACCTTGGGCAAGTTACACAGTTTTACAGGTCCTCAGTGTCCTCGTAGATAAAATAATGGTGATTATAAATGTATCTACCTCTAAGATTGCTGTTATGAATAAATGAGATTATTTGTGTAAAGGGCTTAGAACCATGCTTGATACATAGTAAGAGCTCAGTAGCAAGATCACTATTTGCATGGTTGTCATTATACAGGGAAGATGCAACAAACACAGTGTCCTAGAAAGAAAACACTCAGACAGGTTTCAGAGGCAGTCCGAGCTGGATTAGAATGCAAGGTTGATGTTAAGGTCTGAAATGCCTCCAGCCCATAGCCCTTAATGGGTACTTGATTAAATACCTACCTGTTATTATGACAACAGATTCTCAATTCAGGTGAGTCTACTCTAAAAGGAAGACTGCTCCTTTCAAACTGCCAAATCCCACTAAGAACTTTTCTCATCAGATGGGACATTCTGTTGAAGCTTTCAAAAGACACAAGCCTGAGCTTCATCTCTCTGGAATAAAAGGAAACTTAAATGCAGGAACGTTTAACTGCATTGATTTAGTTCCTTATGAGGCCAGAAAAAAATGTCATGATCTATTAAAAACACTCAAAACCTCTGGGAGCTAGGACGGATGTTGGAATTCTTTCGAACCATGGAAGAAATGATTCAGTATGCAGGGACGTGCTAGGAGGCTTCTAATGAAACTCAGCTCACATTCATCATGTGCTGGATCCTGGAACAGCTTTTGCTTTGTCCCAGATGGTAGTTTAAATATGTTTCAAACTATTGTTGGTTTATATAGTACATGACAGAAGATAATTTAAACACAATGTCCCAACTGTATATTTGTTTTGGTTATAACACTTACTGTGTGTGCAATAAATGCCCCACTACAAAAATAATAAAAAATGTTTTTCTTGTACATAAATCATTCCCTGCTTGGTTGCAGTGATTGGAAAGTGTGGATTAAATACATGTCATACTTTTTTTTCAAGTTCCTACTGAGGATCTCTGTCCAGTGAGTTCTTTTATGATTTAAATTTATGTGGGTTATAAATAAGACATATTTTATCCCTTATATTTGATTTATAGAAATAACTATGTAAACATGGCTATAGTATAAGTTTTTTTAATGTTAAATATTATAAACTAACAAGCAAGAGAGAATCCGATTATGCTGATTTTTCAATATCATTAAACATACAACATAACTGAAAGATACAAGTCTGGTTTTCAAATTAAAGGTTCCATTTTTAATAAATCTCCACAATAAAACTAAGTGGCTCAGAAACATTGAGAGAATAAAAGAAGTATTTGTTTTTCCCCTTGGAGAATACACTTTTCACCTGGAAAAACAGCTGACCAAATTAAAGCCATGCAGGAAAACAGAAGGGAGAGCATGGACTGCTGCATGGTACTGGCTCTACCCATTACTGGCTACGGTATGTCATTCCACTATCAGGACCCCACTTTCTTTACATGCAAAGTGAGGAGCGCATTCTGTAAAGTCCCTTTAACACTGTATGCCTGTGACTCTGCCTTTTGGTGCTTTTATTCCGTAAGAATATGGGCTCTGGAGCTAATCTGCTCAGTTCTAATCTAAACTCTGCCACTTACCTAGACAAGTATCTTTACCAAAGCGTTTAGCCCCTCTCTGCCCTAGTTTTCTTGCTTTTGTAATTCATGATAATAATCATGCAGTATGAAAGCATTGTCTATCTGGCAGAGAAAAGGACCTGGAAGCATCATAGAATTTTACAACACCATTAAAAGTGCTAGGGAAAATGGTTATTTGGCCCAATGTTTACTGTGATTATATCAGACATACCTTCTAGAAGAATAAATACACATACCACACACTCACAGGCACACAATAACATTAAGCCTATATATAATCCTGTTACTTAAGAATTATGAATAATGGCATAAATATAGATATATCCTCCATATGTTTATTTACTTACATATTTTATTCTTCAGTATAACGTACTTGAAATTTTGAATAGATATGAGGCAATCTAACTTAGTTGACAAAGACAGACCTGCTTTCCAAACACAAGTCTGCTATTTCCCAATTCTATGGTCTTGAATAGGACACTCAACTTCCTCAGCGGCTTCATGTGCAGCATAGATACTGGTATAACAATAGCTACCACATTAAGTTACTGAGAAGATTACAGGGAAAAGAGGTTAAGGAGCCTGCAAGACGCTGGCTCACCACGAGTGCTCGCTAAATGGTAGCAGTTATCTTCTTGGTTGGCTCAGTCCCTACGCTTAACTCCTTACGGCAGCGATTGGCAGGTAAGGCTGTCATGACTCAGCTGTAACTGAATATATGTTTTCTCACTCAGCTTCCAAAAAGGCGTGTTTAATCTGCTCATCAACTCATGGAGGGCACCGTGCTCAGCAATGCAAAGTAGACGAATATGCATTGAACCCTCTTTGCTGAATGTCATTAGAGGTTTTAACAATCAACTAATAGCTAACAGTTACTATGTGCCAGGCACCATTTGAAGTGATGAACAAGTTGTTCAATCCTTACAAAGACCACTTCTCACCACTCCTCTCCTATCACACTGGCCTCTTAGCTGGTCTTCCTTCTTCTGACCTTGCCCTACCTAGTCTATTCTCAAAATAGAAGTCAAAGTGTTCTTATTAAAACAGTCAGATCATGTTATTGCTTGTCCCCAATTCTCCAATGCTTCATCTCACTCCAAGTCATAACAATGACCAACAAAGACCTACAAACTCTGGGCCCCATTACCACTCTGACCATCTCCTACTGCTTACCTGCCCTGCTCCTGTCACAGTGAATCCTTACATTCCTCAAACACGTCAAGCACTTTCCATCTTGGGATCTTGCATTTGCTGTTCCCTCTGCCAGGAATGCTCTTTCCCAAGTCACCCTCACTGATAGGACCCCTACCTCCTTCAGGTCTTCACTCAACAGTCATCTTCTCAAAGAGGTCTTCCCTGACAACTTTGTTTAAAATTGCAACCTCCTCCATATTCCCCACTTCTAAACTTAGCCAGGTTAGAAGTGGGGAATCCTCCTTCTGTCATCTAACACACTACACATTTTCCTTACATTGTTCATTGTCTTTCTCCCCACTCCACTCTACCCAGAATGTAAGCTCCCTGGGATAGGGATCTTTGTTTACTTTTCAGTGCTGTATTCCCAGTGCCTAGAATGTCCTGGAACACAGTAAGTATTCAAAAATTAACTCCTAAATTAATGAACAAACTCTAGAAGGTGGATCATCTGTATCTCCACACTTTACAGATGAGAAAAATGGAGAAGGTGCCTGAACTTGCAGTAAAATGCAGAGGCAGGATCAAAACTCACTCTCTAGAATGCACACTTGATCACTATGCTATTCTGCCTCTCGAGATAATTCACGATTTCTTACCATGATGCACCTAACTCTCCATAATCTGGGCCAGCCTCTTTCTCCAGACCTATCTCTTAGCCCTCCAGCAACAGAGCTGCTTGTGGTTCCCAGTGCAAGCCACAATTTCTCACCCACTTCTACCTTTGCTATAGCTAGTTCTTCTCCTAAATGTTCTTGCTTTCTTCTTCTGCTATATCCCTAGCTTTCTTGTACTCACATTTCAGGATATATCTGGGGATGTAGGAGAAAGAAGGAATGTCCACCTTCCCAATCTTCTTGAAGGAGATTCTTGAGTGGGGTGCCTTCCCTTGGACTACCATAGACCACTGCACATGTTCCCAGAGATGCATGTCCCACGTGTTATTAAAATAATATATTAATGCTTGTCTTACCCATTAGATAACTAATTAAATGACCAATCAACTAATTAATTAATTATGTGTATCCCCAGAATCTAAAAATGAGACATAGCATAGGACTGATACTTAATCAAGTTTGAACTGAACAATGGCCACTGAAGTCCACTAGAAAGTTTATGTGTTAGGGTGTAGAAGGGAAATCCCTGCTACCAACAGTATCAAATACCACTCTTGTTCTTTCAAGGAGAATATATCCATTTATTCTGAAAGGAAGGAAGGAAGGAAGAAAGAAAGAAAGGAAGGAAGGTAGAAAGGAAGGAAGGAAGGAAAGAAGGAAGGAAGGAAGGAAAGGAAGGAAGGATGGAAAGAAAGAAAGAAATAAAGGAAAGAAGGAAGGAAGGAAGGAAGGAAAGGAAGGAAGGGAGGGAGGGAGGGAAGAAAGAAAGAAAGAAAGAAAGAAAGAAAGAAAGAAAGAAAGAAAGAAAGAAAGAAAGAAAGAAAGAAAGAGAAAGAAAGAAAGAAAGAAAGAAAGAAAGAAAGAAAGAAAGAAAGAGAAAGAAAGGAAAGAAGGAAGGAAGGAAAGAAAGAAAGGAAAGAAGGAAGGAAGGAAAGAAAGAAAGAAAGAAAAAGAAAGAAAGAAAGAAAGGAAAGAAGGAAGGAAGGAAGGAAGGAAGGAAGGAAAGGAAGGAAGGAAGGAAGGAAATAAAGAAAGAAAGAAAGAAATATCCATTTATTCATTCATTCAGCCAACAAACTTATTTGAACGTTCTATGTGAGACTCCATGGACACCATGAAGATTGAGAAGCTAAGCCTTCCCCTACCTGAGCCCTGTACCCAACTCCACCACTACCTCCAGCTAGGAGCTAGCATTCTCATATTCACTGTAGTGCCACATAATTTCACATGAGTGATACAGACAAGGTGCTACCAGAACTGTGATGCACGAGATATGACTTCAAGCTTGGGGGATAGGAAAGACAATATGAAGGAAATGATATTTAGCTTGAATTAAAAGAACTGGTTGTATTGTAATATTCATATTTTATATAGGAGGAAAAGAAGATTTCTCCTAAACCAAATCTTAAAAGATGGGATAAAGTGAAGTATCCTCTGTTACATCCAATTATAAGGACTGAAGTAATTTAGGTGTTTCTAGGAGAAAATTGTACTGTATGCTAGTTAAGTATTCAAAATCTCTACAGCTGACCCCAGGAATGAGGAGAGGCAGAAAAGACAGGGAGAACAGAGACCAGTCATAGTCTCCATCGTGGAGGCAGTGCAAAGGGAGCTTATAAACATTGGCTTCTCCAGTTTTATAACAGTGTCTGGAAAATACTGGCCTGGCTTTCGCACCTGCCTCCAATTGGACTTTTGATGGGACTGTCTCTCTGTTTAAGTAAATATCTGAAATAATTAAAACGAACAAACCATAATCAAGTCACCATGAAGAACTGCTTTACCAGTTTCAAACAGAAGAGGACATAAAAACCAGCACAAAAAAATTAATACACCTTGTTCTACCAAATACAAAACTAATCTATGCTGCTAAGGAAAAAAAAAAATCACTGAGAAATCACCGAAAACCAATATGCTTACGCTAAGCATTTGCTAGGACCAAACACACACACAAATATTGTTCAGCACAAGCCTACATCTTATAGTAAAATTAAGAATCATAAACAAGCAAACAAACAAGCAAAACTATAGAGCAGGAGTCAGCAAACAAGGGCTTGTGTGCCAAATCTGTCCTGCCCAACAAAGGCAGAGTGAAGTAGTTCCAACACAGACTGTATGGCCCACAAAACCTGAAATATTTACTAACTGGCAGAAGAAGTCTACAGGCTCCTGCACTAAAGTAGTAATATAAATCTTTTGTCTGTGATTAGTGTAGCTGATGTAATATTTCCTGATTACGGAAAACTTTTAATTCTACATATTTTCAAAAAGCTTTTCATTTAATAATATAAATTTATTATCAACATATGGTGATAATGCTCTCATCTGTTCATAAATATTTAAGATTTTAGTTTTCATAATCTATAGCTACTTGGGTTTTACTATAAATAGTAAGTTGATGTGTAACTGTGCATTTGTGTGTAGTGTGTATACATTTTCGTAAAAGTTTCAGCTTCATTGCAGAACATAACCACTAAGCTAAAAAATTAAACCAAGCATAACTGACCATTTGTTACGAAGAATTTGTTTATAGAATGTCAGAGTTTCTGGTTGAATAAATTCCAAATTCATTCAGTTGTGAAATAATTATTTAATGAATAAATTTTAAAAAATGTTATTGACTTTGGTTCATGGGAATACATAGTCTAGACTCTAAAAACCAACTCAATACACTACAACTCTAGTACTAACTGAAATCTCGGGCACTCAGGTATTTTTATCTCTGCCCTATCCCCAAAAGGACTCAGGCTATGGGGTCCTGACAGCCTTCAGTCTGGCCTCCCTAACTGCACACTCCCTGACTGTAACCAAACTTCTACTTGGCCGCTAGAGGAATCTTTGTAAAAAAGCAAGTCTAATTCTATTACTGCTTAAACTCTTATAATGGTTCCCCACAGTTCACACCACAAAAGTTCAAACTCTTTCACCAGGCATTCAAGGCCTTTCAAAATCTGGCCTCTGAGTCATCTGCAAAACCACCATCTTGCACATGTTGTCCTCCCTTCCTGGAACACCCTCCTCCCCTTCTATGCCAGTTGAGCCTGAACATTACTCCTCAGAGAAGTTAATCTGATGCTTCCCCTGTCTTCATCCCAGGCAGATCTGGTCATGCTCTTTTGTATTTCCTCAGTCCCTGGTCCTCAGAGCTCAATGACTATCACCCAGTAGACTGTGCACTGAGTTTCTATATGGATACGTCACTGTCATCTTTCTGCTTCTGAAGTCCAGCACATTCCGTCATCCAAAGTGCAGACTGACCAAAAATCTGTTGCATGAATGAACGTATCAATGAAAACCAACACAGAAAGTCAAGTAAAACATACTGAATAAGAATGTGAATTCTGAAGACCGATTCAAATCCAGCTCCACCACCTACTGGCTTTTACATTATTATTTTGTTTTAGTTGAGTAAGTATAGTTGATTTAAAATGTTGTGTTAGTTTCAGATGTACAGCAAAGTGATTCAGTTATACACACACACACACACACACACACACGCATATATATGTACATATATATATATGTGTGTGTACATATATATATATATTCTTTTTCAGATTCTTTTCCATTATGAGTTATTACAAGATTCTGAATATAGTTCCCTGTGCTATACAGTAGGTACTTGCTGTTACATTATTAAATATCTGCGAGTTCCAGTTTTCCTCATATATAAAACCGAGATAAAATAGCATCTACTTCCTATGGTTGTATGAAGATGAAATAAAAGAATGCACATAGAATACTTAGCACAGTGCCTGTTATGCAGTAAGATAGCTATTATTATCATATGTACAGCTATTTTCATTTACTTTGTATTAGGATATTGCTTTTTTCACAGAATTAAAAAAAAAATAACCTCGAAAGGAATCCAGGAACCCACTAAAATCTTGATAGTCATAAAGGTCATACTGCTGCACCAGGGGAAAACCTGGAAATTTAGAACATACACAAAGGAAAAAACTTACCAGCCAAAGACAACGGTGGTTAGAATTTTCATCATGTGTTATTAATACAACAGTATAATATTTAAAAGATAAACACATTCATGCATCATGTTTTCCTTAAGGAATTTCTCCTTAAAGGGTTATTTTAATGACTAGTTCACATATTTAAAGTTTCTGATGAAGATGGTTTAATAGACCCTTATGATTGTAATAATTATGCATGTTCCAGAACCCTCTTACAGGGCATGAACTCAAACCACGTGTCCTCTTCGTGGGCATGACTCACACAGATATGCCAGTCTCATCATAGTCAAAAGTGTACAAAATACGAAACATGTGCTATGAAAAGTCAAGACTCAGCTAGAGTTAGCCTTTAGCAAGATGGAGTTTCTTAGGATTTTACAAAAACTTTGCTTTTAATTTTTTAAGCACTGGAAAATTAACTGGACATACAGAATACAGAAGGCAAGCGGAACAGAGTGGTAACGATCCAACCACTGTGCTCATTAGCAGTTGTAAAAGGCGATTTTTGTGAGAAGGTACTCATAATACTCCTCCACTCTGACACTTCCATCAATTAAAGCTCATCTGAAAATGATGGCAACCAGTATAAGAATGCATCACTCCTGAAAGACACCAAGTGACAACATATTTTGTACGAATATGTGTGATTAACACTGAGATTAACTAAATATTGGCCAATAAAAGTCACTCGTTCCTGAAGGATCAGCTCTTTTCAGTCACATATGTGTACTGAATTCTGTGTTATTCTTATTACATTAACATTTTTTTAATTGAAGTATAGTAGAGTATTCAGTACTGAATTGACCTAATATTGTGTCAGTTTTAGGTGTACAGCAAAGTGATTCAGTTATATTTTTTCAGATTATTCTCCATTATAGGTTATTACAAGATATTGAATATAATTCTCTGTGCTATACAGTAAATCCTTGTTGCTTATCTATTTTATGTATAGTAGTTTGTATCTGTTAATCTCATACTCCTAATCTACACCCCCCTTTCCCCTTTGGTAACCGTAAGTTTGTTTTCTATGTCTGTGAGTCTATTTCTGTTTTGTATACAGATTCATTTGTATTATTGTTTGTATTTTTTTATGACACTACATATAAGTGATATCATATAACATTTGTCTTTGTTTGACGTACTTCACTAAGTATAATATTCTCTAGGTCCATCCATGTTGCTGCAAATAGCAATATTTCATTCTTTTTTGGCTGAGTTCATTACATTAACATTTAATAAGAGATGATGAGAGAATAGACTATTAATACTCATCACATTAACTTCTATTTGTATCACTATTGTGAAGGGTAACCACTTGTTAGCTTGATGTTAAGTATTTAATGGCACCATTTCAATGATAAAAATATCACTATGGCCTTGGGTTTGCATTGAAAGGTGGAAAGAAAATTTTCTAAAAAGAGTTAACAAAGGAATAAGTAGGATTCTAATGTACATGTTCATTTTTCTCATATTATGGAAATAGGTTCATGATTATGAGAATTTTTTACTTGCATAATTGCACACACATTACTGCACCCATGTGGTTTGTTTTTCTAATTCACTCCCTGGGACATCCCATAGGAGTTCCCACCTTAAGTCTGGGGTCTCCAATCTACAACCCCACCCTTCTTGTTCTCTAGATTTCCGGACTTTGTCTCCTGCCCCCAATTGACACATGATCACCTAAGAAGAGTCCTGCTTCACTCTCCCACTACGTAAAAAGCACTACTGAGAAACCTAATTTATAGCCCCATCACTTCTCTGTCATCTCCTTCAGGGCAGGGACTCTTGTACTTACCTTTAAGTGTCTACTGCAAAGCCTGATGCCTAGGCCCTAATAGGCACTCAGTGAATGAAGGTATTCATACATTTATTATGTTGAACCATATGAAATTATCATTTTTGGAGGTCAAAAAAGGTCAAACAGTGGTAGTTCTATAAGGTCCAACCTAATATTTTTAGCAAATGACTATAAAGTGCATACTCTTAGGTAGGGACAGTTCTAACATATATCAACACACTTACTTCTCATAACACCTCCTAAGTAGTACTTTTATTATTCTGATCTTGTAGATGTGGAAACTAAGAAAGACACAGTATGGTTAAGTAAACTGCCCAAGGTCAAAAGGCCAGTGCATTTCACTATGTTATTGTTCCTGACATTGATTTTTACAGAGCAAATAAACTCTTATAGTTGAGGATATCAGTATAAACTTCTGATTTTAAAAATTAAGACTTTTTGGTTGTTTCCACTGAAAGGGCCTAAACACAATGACACTCCAGAAGCAATGAGCACATCTTGGTTTATAATTGCCATTCCCCACCTAAAGAAGGAGGATTCCTTGGGAAAACTGGCTGATTTGAGAGCCAGTGAAGTGATAGCACAAAGCAAGCCTGGGACACCTTCTTGCTCCAAAGACTAAAAACGGACTCAAAGATTTAAGTGGGGCATATCAAAAGGACACAGGAGCTGGTTTGAGGGGCTCCCACTTCAATTCAGGACAGTTTGAGGATCAAAAATAATAACTTATAAAGGATAAAAATATATTTAATTAAAAATAATCCTTGAGACCACAATAAGAGGAAAAAGGTAGACAGGTCAGAGAAGAAAGCTCTTCTTTACAGAAAAATAGCAAATAATACATATAGAAGAAATAACAGACCTTGGAGATTGCCATTTCGCAGCCCTCAGCATCATAGTTAATTCAGGCAATAATCATTAGTGGATGCTAAAACCACAGGGTGAGAGGTTGAAGAAGAGGATCTTCATGCAACCTGAAGGTATTTACCCCATAAAGCTGGGAAGAGCCACCTCAATGCTGGGCTTGGACTCAGACCCTTGTGTGTTTACAACCTTCTGTGCCAGCAAGAACCACTGTGGACTAGAGAAACCCTTCCTGCTAAGACAGATGTAAAAGTGCTGCATAAAAATCAAATACCTTTTAAAGCATGGCAAGAAAGTAACGAAATTCCTCAGAGGACAAAAATTAAAAGACTGGAAAATTCTGCAGGGTTAGTGAGCACAGGCTGGGGTTTGCCCTAGAATCAGTCCCCATTGGACTCAAACTTGGGTTTCAATGAGGCAAAGCCAGGAGTTCAAACGGGTGAGATATTAAGATCTGGACATTCACATCAAGGTGGGATCCTTGAATGGCTGCACCCGCAGAGATGAAGCAGGAAAAGCCCCATCTTGCATAGGACGATGATGGGGCCACATGTCTGTCTTGACCTTGGCTTAGATGGGAAAATAAGAAAACGCTTTCCTGAGAATTCCTAACCACAAGCCCACAATCACTCAATCTGGGAATCAAAATTCATGCTACATGGGTTGCCAAAAAAATTTAAATCAAAATTTAGTTTAAATTAACCCCAGATGATTGGGCTTCCAGGCATCTGGCAGAAGCAAGTACGAATTCTTTGTGGAGGAACATATTTTAAATCCAGGTCCCACAGGATTCCCACAGATAAAGTTCAAAACAACATGAGCTCAAAAACAAGAACACAAATACTAACCAAAAGAATGACAGTTGTAGCTAGATTAATATAAAACCAAATAGATTTTAGAGCAAAGAGCACTTGATAAAGACATTAACACATACTGATAAAAGCTAATTCACCAGGAAGAATGCACAATTCTAAATTACTGGGTGCATGGACCCAGTAACATAAATATATACAAAGCCAAAATACAAATACAATTGTATTTGTATTTAAATTGTATTTAAATAAACCAATAAATCCACCATTACAATAATAGACCTTGGAGATTGCCAAGGTCCAATAAACCAATTGTATTTAAATAAACCAATAAATCCACCATTACAATGAGCGATTTTAACACACCTATCTCAGTAACTGATAGATCCAGTGATGCCCCCCACACACAAAAAATTGATAGGTTAAGTGACAAAAATCTGTAATATGGAAGCTTTGAACAACACAATTATGTCTAATTTAATGGATATAAATGGATAGATGATAAATGGAAAATAGACAATAAATGAAAAACAGCCAAAGCCAATAAATGTGCTTGGAATGATGAGACATTTAGGAAAGAACAAACCTACTCCACATCATACAAATACTGGACTCTTGATTTCCTTCCCAATCTTCCTTCCTGAAAATTTTCTCATGGTAATATTCATCATAAGTCAAAAAACTTATGGTCATCATTGACCCTCTTTTTTCCTCTTAACCACATCCAATCCTTTAGCTTATCTTGTTGGCTCTACTTTTGAAATAGATTCTACCACTTATCATCACTTCTACAGTCACTACCCTAGCCCAAACCACCATCATCTCATGCCTAAACCACTGCAATATCCTCCTAACTGGTCCTCAAACCCTTTCCTGTGTCCTATGGTCTCCTCTTCATCTAAAATATAAGCAACTTCATATCAGAAACACATGCTCAAATCTTTCCAATGACTTCCCATCTCCCCCCGAGTAAGATCCAAAGTCTTGACCAAGTTTTGGCGCCAAACCACCTCTCTGGTCCCTGAACCTACCTTCTTCCCTACACTCACTTTGCTTCAGGCACACCGGTCTCATTTTTGTTCCGTGTTCACGCCAAGCAAGTTCCCATCTTCACAGCACTGCACGTGCTGTTCCCTCTACATGAAAGCTCTTCCTGCATATATTCCCATGGCTCATTCTTTCACTTCCTTTACACCTCTGCCCAAATGTCAGTTTTACAAAAGGAGTTGACTCTGCCCATCTCTAACCATCAACCTATAGAAAAATAGTATACATACCTCTTCCTCTATCACTTTCTATCCTGTTACACATCTTTGCTCATTTTCCATAGCATTTACCACCACAGGAAAAGTGTATATACTTTGTTTCCTTTTTTATTTCACTAGAATGTAAAATATTTGAAAGCAAGAACTCGGTGTCTTTTTTTTCCACTGCAATATTTTCAGCACCTATAACAGTCAGTACCTAGCACAGAGTAAATACTCAATTAAACTTTTTAAAATAAATTCACCAATAAATAATACATATGATATAGCAGAGTAAACAAGGACCCCGGGGTCAGACAACCTAGATTTGGATCCAGTCTTTGCCACTCATTGTGTGAATTTGGGCAAAATCGTAACCTCACTAAGATTCCATTGTCTCATCTTCCAAAAGGGACTGTAAATACCTAAATTGTAATTATAATTTTTGCAAAGATAAAAATTACATATATACACATAAATTTAATAAGTGTGAAACATTAATCATATATAAATCACTGTGGTTTATAATTAGTAGGTGCTTATTTTTTATTTCTGGAGATACCTTTCTACTATATCTCTCTCTGTAATGACCAAGCTGGGTCTCAGTGCAAGGTCCTAGAATACTGCACCAGTAAGACAGTTGCCCTGGTGAGGCTAAATAAAATTCTTTGAATACAGCTTCAAATCTATTTTTTCTAGGTGCGTTCAGAGTCTTAGCATTAATCAATGATTCAATTTGTCATCATGGTAGGGGACCACTTGTATACATAATCAGATGAAGAACTTATTTATATAACGATCATTTAAAGAATCCTTTGAAACTCAGATATCACTTGAAACATTAATTTTGTGTAACTTGTAAAAAAAAAACTATTAATCACAAACACGCTCTGCATGCATAGCATATTACAACTCACATATTAACTTTGATGTAGCAGTAAGAAAACAACCAGTTTTTAAAATGGACCAGAGACGTTAATAGATACCTCACCAAAGAAGATGTACAAATGGCAAATAAGCATATGTCATCAGAGAAGTGGAAATTCAAACAACAATGAGATACCACCACGTATCTATTAGAATGGCCAAAATCTGTAACACTGACAATACCAAATGCTGGCTAGGATGCGGAGCAACAGGAACGCTCTCACTCATCTTTGGGGAAAAGGTAAAATAGTGCAGCCACTTTAAAAGACAGTTGGGCAGTTTCTTACAAAACTAAATATGCTCTTACCATGCATTCCAGCAATCATGTCCCTTGATATTTACCCAAAGGAGTTGAAAACTTATGTCCACACAAAAACCTGTGCATTATGGCAGCTTTATTCATAATTGCTAAAACCTGGAAGCAACCAAGATGTCCTTCAGTAGGTGAATGGGTAAATAAACTGTGGTACATCCAGACAATGAACTATTATTCAGCACTAAAAAGAAATGAGCTGTCAGGCCATGAAAAGGCATGAAGGAACCTTAAATGCATATTATTAGGTGAAAAAATCCAATCTGAAAAGGCTACATACTGTATGATTCTAATTATATGACATTGTGGAAAATACAAAACTATGACAACAGTAAAAAGATCAGTGGTTGCCAGGGGTCGGAGGGAATGGATAAACAGGTAGAGCACAGAGGATTTCTAGGTCAGTGAAAATACTCTATAAAATCGTATAATGATGGTTACATGTCATTATACATTTGTCCATACTCAAAATCATAGTACTGAATATAGCTCATCTTCCTGGAGCATCACTTTTAACAATGGGGCTGGGAGAGAGAAACAGTGCTTGAGTGAGATAATCTAACTACATTTTTAAAATGTATTTTCTATTTTAAAATATAAAGATACATTACAGAGGAGAATGTAAAACATGAATAATTCTTTTTTCAAAATCAATCATAAGCCTCCCAAGAAGTTTCATTTGAGACTTTCTATGGACAATTACAGACTCCATCCTCAACTTGATATAAAGAAATATAAGGATTCTGTTCTCTCAACTGCTCTTCAACATGGTACTAGAGGTTCTAGCCACTGCAGTAAGGCAATAAAAATAAAAGGCTTTTAGACTGAGGAATGGTAAGGTAAAACTGTCTTTATTCACAGACAATTTTATTGTCTATACAGAAAACCCCACACAGTAGAACTATAATTACTTGGCAAGGTTGCACAATAAAAGATCAATATACAAAAATCAACTTATTTCCATATACAAGGAATGAACAATTGGAAATTCAAATTAAAAACTTTTGCAATAGCATCAAAAATATGAAAGACTAAGACATGGATCTGACAAGCTGTAAGACCTGTATACCGAAAACTACAAAACATTGCTGAGAGCAATTAAAGAAGACATAAATATATGGGCAAAAGGCCTCACACTGATTGTTAAGATGTCAATTGTCCCCAACTGATCTGTAGATTCAATGCAATGTCAGTCAAACTCCCAAAAGGTTTGTTTTCCTTCTCTCTTTCTTTTTTTTGGCAATTAACAAGCTAAGACCATGAAAATGCATGACAGACTGGGAGAAAATATCTGAAAGTATATGTCTGATAAAGGATTTGTATACAGAATACACACACACATATACACAAACACACAAACACACATGCAGTTTGTTGTATATAACTTATACTCAACAAAAGTTTAAAAATTAAAACAAATTAAATAAGGCAACCTCTTGTTTCTGAAGGATTCTTATGTCATTTCAAAAACCAGTTTTAAGAAGCACAGGATTATGTGATCCTTAAGGTCAGGGACTATGACTTCTGTTTTTTCTTTCCTTTCCCCCGGGGTCTGAAACCACACATACAAGTCTTAACAGAACATCTCAATTTAAAACTATAATTATCTCACAAGCAAGAAGTCTGGAAGGAGGATGTGCCAGGCTTGACAGCTCAATAATTTCATCAAGGATGCAAGTTCTCTCTGTCCTTCTGGTTAGCCATCTTTAGCATTTTGGCTTTTCATTCTTAGGCTTATCACCTCATTCTCAGAGAATGGCTAAGGCATCATATATTCTCCAGCAACAGCCTCCAAAGCAGTAATCAATGAAGGGATGAAAGAAAGGAGTCCTCCCTCCTGTAACACTCTATTTAGATGAAATAAGATCTTTCCCAGAAGCCCCTTGGGTCACCCTCCCAGCACTTGACCAATCACTGTCAGGGCAGACTAAGATTACCATAAATCTGCCTTCAAGCAATTCCACATCTAGAACAGTGGGTGGCCCTCAACAAAACCAGGATTCTGTTAACAAAGAAGAAAAGAGGTAAATGACTAGTAGGCAACTGAAAAAGTCTTCTACCAATGTTGAGTTACAATATAAATAGAAACCCTGAACTGCTTTTACTATTACCGATATACTTAACTTCCTATCCTTTATATTCCAGAGAAAAAGCATGAATATAAATGTTTCACTGTTTACCCATAGATAAATGGTTTCAAAAAAGCACTTCTGGTAGTTTATAATACAATATGCTTTAAAATAAGGGTTAAATAACCTACACTCAGTTGAAAGAAAAAGAGAGAGGGGGTATGACATAGGTATTAAGTAATTGTGAAATATACTAGAACACAGGGTTTGAAAACCTGCTGCTACCATTGATTTCTGAATCTCAAAGAAATAAAAACAGAAAGCAAAACACACTAATAAAATCGATCTTGGCATGGACAATACAGAATATGAAATAGTAACTTTCTTTGTAACGCTTTAGTCATTTCTTATGATCATTTCATTTTTACCAATGTCATTTTCTTCAGAAACAATTAAAATTAGTTCACATTCTCTGTGCAGTAGAGCACTGCGGTTGGGTTCAGTGTGAGAAGCCTCAGATTTATTCTATTGAGGATAAGAAATCCTGGATAAGGGTTTTCAATGTGTTACAGAACACTGGGAATTGAATATGGTAGGGATTCAAATCAGTCTGAAATTATCAGTAAAGCTTTACCCTGTGTGACTTCAAAATCCATCAGTGGAAGTTCTCTAGACTCAAAACTTCAACAAATGTCCTAAGTGAAAGCTCTGGGACATGAAAAAAACCAAGCATGCTTGGATTGTAAAGAACACTGCCTGGGACTCAAAAATCCAGGTATGAATCCTCTATCATCCACTGGCTGTGGGTGATAACCTCTTTAATCTCCCTGGTCCATAGTTTCATTGTATCTATGAAATGATAGAGTTGGACTGTTTGGTCTCTGCTGTCTCATCAAGCTTTAAAATGCAAAGATTATGCCAAAGGGGCAACATTTAGAAAAAGGAAAAAGCTAATTAAACAGGCATCATTAACTTTCTAGGAGCTTTTTCATAAACATCCAGATGTCAAAGGATATTATTTAATAACATTACAAAGTCTGAAAAAAGCTTTAACAGCACAAAAATTTTCCTTTTCTATCAATTCCTAAATTTGTTACTTGTCCCAAAGACAGAGAAAATCAGACACTGGGAGCACAATTTTCCTCCCAATCTCTTGTATAAAAGTTGATACACTCAATCTAATAGAATCTAACAGCAAAGCAACTTCCAGCTTAAGAGCCCAACATCAACATTCAATCCATCTTCATGTAACAAATACCAATATCCTGAAGACCTTCAGTTAATTGCCTTACATCGCAAGCTTAACATTAAGGGCTCAAGAATGGACATTATGTACATACAATTCCAATGACAGTGCAAGAAACAATAAAATAAACTAAGGGGAAAAAATTAGTCTAGCATTAAAATATTAAACCTACTAAACCAGAAACGCTCGGTGTAAAATGTACTCCCTTGAAGTTTAGCAAATTCACTTAACATTCTAAAATAATTATGTGTAACCTGAAATTATCATGAATGATTCCTGATTTACTTCTGCAGAATAACTTATGCACAATGGAATGTGTCGGAATCATCCAAAAAGTAAGCAGATACCATTACAGAAAATACCATATAGATGTTTAGCAGACAAGCACTCCAGAAAGACATCTTATCCAACCATTGATAACAAGTTACTGAACAAACGTTTAAACACCTCTTAGGATTTTTCACAGAGTTTCAATCACAAATTATTTTCCTAAGATAATATGCAAGTCCTTTAATTTTGAATGACTTTCAAAATCCAAGGTGTTAAACAAACAAAATGAGGGAAAAAAGCATCAGTCTAGCTGGGATCCCAGCCTATAAAAACCTTGCTTCATGGAAGAAAAAAAATAAGAAGTTCACAATCTCACAGTGAGGATGGAAACAATCAACCCAACAGGAATCATTATGGATATTATTATGCAAATCACAGAGGATTGAAGAAAGGGGGAGCCTTCAGTCCAGGGTGAGTGAGCAGAGGTAACTATCTTTACAAGAGTCTCATTGCAGGATACCTGCACTGCTAGACAGCTCCAGGTAGTAGTGCCCTGACATCATCCCTTTCATCTTATGAAAGTGCTCTCAAAACTGAAGTCATAAAGGCTTTTTACTTTAAACTTACGGACTCCCAGGGGCTTCCCTGGTGGCGCAGTGGTTGAGAATCTGCCTGCTAATGCAGGGGACACGGGTTCGAGCCCTGGTCTGGGAAGATCCCACATGCCGTGGAGCAACTAGGCCCATGAGCCACAACTACTGAGCCTGCGCGTCTGGAGCCCATGCTCCGCAACAAGAGAGGCCGCGATAGTGAGAGGCCCGCGTACCGCGATGAAGAGTGGCCCCCGCTTGCCACAACTAGAGAAAGCCCTCACACAGAAATGAAGACCCAACACAGGTATAAATAAATAAGTAAATAAATAAAAAGCCAAGCATTTGAAGCCCTTTAAAAAAAAAAATTAAACTTACGCACTTCCAGACTTACTTCCCTTAATATTAATATTTGAAGCACTGTTATGATCTGTGACATCTACTCTATACTTTTCATAGCTGAGCACCATAACTAAACTGTGGCCATATGTAGTTAAACAATAGACAAAAGCATACAATGTATATCAATTTGTCAAAGTTATGCATTTAAAAATCACTGATTATACATAGTAGTTATCAAATACCTACATGTTATAAGATTTGTAAAATAAACAGAAAACTTTGAGGCAAGGGCTATTCAGACAAAAGTTAGCTAAAATAAAGGTATAAAGACATCCTAAAAACAACCATAATATACTTTTAAATCTTTGTTGAATAAATATTTTAACTTCCTGTGCAAGACTTTAATCTATTGTTTAATTCCGGGTCAAAATGAAGTAACCCAATTATGCACTCTGTTATATAAAAGGCCCAGAGGATGAAATTACATCTCTCTTTAATAAGATCCTTTGAAATCCTACCCTAGAGTAACTTAGCAGCCAAATTATTTTTCTTCTGTTAATGCTGATTGAGCAGTAAATAATAACTGGGAGAAAAACAAACACGTAAAATAAAGTGTTTCACACCTTTGCTGGAGAGTTCTTAAATGCCCCTGAGCTACCAACAACTTCAGTATAAGCTCAAATGCAATTATTTTATCAACCTCTAAATAAAGCAGTAATTCAAGGCAGTTTTCAGGGTGTTAATTTTAATTTCCAGCTGTTAAAAATCTGTATACAAAAGTATTCAAATTTTAGTGCTGAGGTTGAAACGAATAAAAAAATCTTGTTTCAAAACACAGTGCTGAATTGATACAGCCACTACGGAGAACAGTATGGAGATTCCTTAAAAAACTAAGAATAGAATTACCATATGACCCAGCAATCCCATTACTGGGCATATACCCAGAGAAAAACCCTAATCCAAAAAGACACATGCACCCCAATGTTCACTGCAGCACTATTTACAATAGCCAGGCCATGGAAGCAACCTAAATGCCCATTGACAGATGAATGGATAAAGAAGGTGTGGTACATATATACAATGGAATATTACTCAGCCATATAAAGGAACGGAATTGGGTCATTTGTAGAGATGTGGATGGACCTAGAGAGACTGTCATATAGAGTGAAGTAAGTCAGAAAGAAAAGAACAAATATTATATATTAACGTATATATGTGGAATCCAGAAAAATGGTACAGATGAACCGGTTTGAAAGGCAGAAGTAGAGACACAGATGTAGAGAACAAATGTATGGACACCAAGGGGGGAAAGTGGAGGTGGGGGTGGTGGTGTGATGAATTGGGTGATTGGGATTGACATGTATACACTGATGTGTATAAAATTGATGACTAATAAGAACCTGTTTAAAAAATAAATAAAATAAAATTTTTTTATAAAAGGGTTTAAACATTAAGAACGAAGCAAAAAAAACAAAGAAAAAAAACCACAGTGCTGTTGCAATGGCCTTAGCCCGATAAGGTGCTTAAGCCCTCCCAGCCTCCATTTTTGCATCTATAAAATAAAGGGTTTGGAAAGAGCAATCTCTAAAGCTCCCTACCGCCTCTAAAGCAAGCCCACTAGCCCTCAGAATCAAGCATGGCTATATGAAAAGGAGATAAATTAGGCGAGACTTTAATATAAAGGAAACATGAGTGTGCTTTTGAATCTTCCTAAAGACCCTGGTATAGAAAAAACAGCAGACTCCAAATTCCACCTACGCCCATTTTTTAATCAGTAGACTGAAAAATAAAGAACCATCTATTTTATAGTCTTCCCTCTGCCCCTTTCACATCATCTCTGGTGTGACCTGCGAATTACAGAAAATGTTAATATAAAAGAAATGGACACAGATCAAAGTTTTTTCTCCTTCAGTATGAACACTCAAAACATTTCAGTGTCGTTGCTGCCGCTGCGGTTGAAAACACAAGTCAGGGTGGAGGGCTGAAAAATCAAGAGCGCATTCTCCCCGGGGACTCGCCTAGCAGTTAATATTGGCATTTTCCCAGGGGACTCGCCTAGCAGTTAATATTGGAGCCAGACTGCCTCGGTTAAAATCCTGCTCCCTCACCCACTAGCTGGGTGGCCCCCTCATCTATAAACTGGGGGATAATAATAGTGCCCACCTCATCAAGCTGTCGTGAGAATTAAACGAGCTGATATACACAAAGCATTCAGAAAGCCCAAGTGAGGACTGCATAAATGTTAGCTGTGAGCATCTGGGGCTCACAATCTAGGTATAATCCGCTGTCCACAGGTGTCGTCCACAGCAGTTTGGGGAAAACAGTAAAAGTTAAAGGAAGCAGGCAATGTCTGCCCCTTCTTTTTGAACTCTCTTTTACTTTTTTGGCAGACCTTTCTCCACCCTGCCATGCTGGCTCCTGCCAAGAGATTTAACATGAACTTCTTCCCATGTGAACACTAACAAGGGTATTTGCATCCTAAAGAAGTCTGAGCAGAGAAATCAGTCCTCCGTCCAAGAAGATATGAGATAATAGTATTCCACGTACTTTGAGGCAAGTACTTTCTCAGTCCAACTCTACTGTCTAATTTGCCACAATCCCATCTAAATAAATAGGCTCTTCTTTTTGTTAGATGTACTGATATCCAAAGAAAACAGAGAAAGCAGTTTCTTCCAAAGAGGAGAGGCATTTTCATTGACCACAAAAGTGTTTATTTTTCTCTTGTCTCTTCCTAATGGTTTTGATGCAATAAATAAATAAATAAACTTTCCATGCTAACACACAGCCTTAAGTCCTAATCAGTGTGACCTACTTTGCTAAAAGAAAACTGAAAATGTCTCACAATATTGAGTTCTAGGAGATCTTCCATTTTTTAAAATTATGCCTATTGCTGATCTTCTTAAGCATTTAATACTAATTATATTACCTAAGCATTTAATCCTACCATGCTTCCATTCACTTCCTGATCTTGCACTTCCCTCCTATGGAACTAAATAAAAAAGAATGTCCTCCAGGGAGAGCACCTCAGAATATCCAAGGACACGGGCATTCTCTAACATTTTCAGTCAGAGGGTGGATCCCTCCCTCATCCCACCGTTATCTTCTCCATTCTGACCTCCGCTGACCCTTCCTCCCTCTATGACAACTTGAGTCAATTCTCCACGGAGTCCTTTTCCCCCCGTCACCAACCACACACAAGCTTCCCCTTGTTTGAAAAAGGTGTTCCCTTCAATCACTCATCTGCTTCTCTTCTTTCAACATACAAACTTGCTCTTACTTCCTCATCATCTCTTCTGTGTTCAACCTCTGAGATGTCTCTACATCTTTTCTGTGTTCAACCTCTGTGTTGAACTCTAAAAGGACAGTGTCCCGAGGGGCCACCAATGGCCTTCTAATCAACAAATGAGATAGCCTTCTTCTCAGCCCCCGTTCTGCTTGCCTTCTTGAAATGTCAGAAAGTGATGACCAGTTCCTCCTGAAAGTTATTCTTGGACACTGGCTCTGAAGACAGTATTACCCTGACCTTCCTTTCTTTTCCCTATCTCAGTCTCTCCCGATCCATCTTCCTCCTTCCACTCCATAAACATGGTATTCTCCTAAGTGTATTCTCATCCTCCTGCCCTTCTGCCAGCTATAATTTCCCCTTATATACAGCACCTTAAAAAATACTGTTCTGCTCTACGTGACCAGCCTAGACATCTCCTCCACGGCACCACAGAGCTTTACCAGTTGCTAGTTTGACGTGTTCTCCAAAGTTCTAAATTCAAACACATCTCTGTGATTACCTAAGTCACTGACACGTGGTCCTGAACACTTACTGGTATCCCCTAAGCTTGAAACTCCAGGATAATCCTTGCCTTTTCCTTCTCCATATCTACCACGCACCTTCCTCCCATTAACCCTGTTGGTTAGTTACCCAAGTTCAGTAAAGCTTCAAGTTCTTTACATGGATTCTTTCCTAGCTTTCTTTCCACTGTCACACATTTAGGCCAGGAGTTGGCCATGTATGGTCCACAGCCTGCCACCTGTTTATGTAAAAAAAAGTTTTATTAGAACACAGCCATGCCCATTCACGTATGCGTTACCTATGGCTGCTCTCACACTCCACCGGCAGAGGTGAGGAGCTGTACAGAGACTACATGGCAAAAGCCAGAATGATTTACTGTCTTGACTTTTGCCAAAAAAAGTTTCCTTCCCCTGGTTTAAGCCCTTTTCAGCTCACACATAAACTGCTTCAAGGACCCCTAAACCATCCTCCGTGCCAAGTTGCACACCTTCACTAATCTTCCTACCATCTGGTTAATTTTCCTAAGACAACATTTTTAAAATACTATTCTCTTGCTAAAAAATTATGGGACTTTCCATTACATCCAAGATAAAGGTCCAAAGATAGGGCAGCATCTTATACATCTCTACACTTCATGTCATGACAGGCATCACGCTGGTAACCAAGCACCATGTAAATACTGAAACTCGGCTTCAAAGACCCTTTCAGTCTGGTCTCAGGACTTCTCAGCCAGAGTTCCCACCACGCTACATCTTCATCCCCACAAAGCTTCTCATTCGGTCATTCTAATCCATCTATGGTTCCTGGGCAGGCTTTACTGCCTTACATGTTGCACTTTTGAGTTTTCATTCCTGCTATTCACCAGGCCAGGATAGGTCCTATTGTGTCCATACAGTTCCATCTTTTCTTTCAAGATCAAGTTAACATATGACCTAGCCTATCTAGAATTCCTTTCTTGACCTTTGTTGAACAGACTTTCCCTGCTGATAGCATAGTACTTATTATTCTATACTGTTAACTTGGCAATGTTGTTTTGCTTAAGTTCTGTATTATCATGTGTTTGTCTTTTCATCCCAGTTCCCTCAATAATTTAATATAGCATATTATATTAATGTTCAGGTAAACTTCCTCAAACATTTCGCAGGGAATAAATATATAAACAAATAACTCATTGAAAGTAGACATAATATAGATCAGTGATGCTTGCCTCCCCCCAGAAGACATCTGTCCACAGCTAGGGACATTTTTCATTGACTGTCACTAAAGAAAGAGAGTGGGGGAGGGGGGGAAGAAGGTGCTACTGACATCTCGTGGGTAGATACCAAAATGCTTCTAAACATCGTCCAATGCACAGGATAGCCCCCACTACAAAGAATTACCCCACCCAAACATCAGTAATGCTGAAGCTGAGTATCGTTGATGTAGATCAATTCTTTGCTAAGCTGGGATGCATAGAAACATCATATCTAGGGCTTCCCTGGTGGTGCAGTGGTTGAGAGTCCGCCTGCCGATGCAGGGGACACGGGTTCGTGCCCCGGTCCGGGAAGATCCCACATGCCGCGGAGCGGCTGGGCCCGTGAGCCATGGCCACTGAGCCTGCGCGTCCAGAGCCTGTGCTCCGCAGCGGGAGAGGCCACAACAGTGAGAGGCCCGCATACCGCAAAAACAAAAACAAACAAACAAAAAAGAAACATCATATCTACAAACACAGCAATAGGAATGTAATACTTGTTGATTATTTTCTTCTAAATATTTATGGGTTTTTGTTTCTTGGACAGAAAATGCAAAGAAGTGAATGATGTTTGAATACCTATTCGGCTGTATGCTGGCTTTTTCTCCCGAGAGGGGTAAATTCAGTAACCAGTAATTCTGGCATAATATATGATCCTTAGGAAATTTGAAAGAAAGCACATCAAAGGAGAATTCACTGACTTTGGCAACATATACTAGCTGCGGCATACCTCAGTGCTTACAGGTGTTATGGTAGTAGGACAAAGACGCTGTCTTATGTAAACTGTCATCTCTTTAACGTCTAAATTTGAATGCCCCAGAGCTCAGTCCTTTCAATTTGTCTCTATCTAGACTTCATCTCTTGGTGATCTCAACCAATAATAGTTCTTTAAATACCATCAATACCCTGGAGCCTCCCAAATCTATTTCAAGTCCAACCTTCTCTCCTGGGTTCCATATGGTTAAAACTAACTGACTCCCCCAACATTTCCACTCATTTTTCAAATATCAGGTAAAACTTATTATGTCCCTATTAACTCAGTTGCTTAATACTCTCCTGGGAAGCTGTCCTCCATTCAGGGCCTCAGCAATTCAATCTTCCTCCATCTTGGAGCTCTGCCACCTTTACCTGCAACCCTCCTCCTCATTCTCCACACTAGGCAAACATAGAGACCAAAGAATCACGCACAGGCTTCTCACTGCCTCAGCCTGGAAATAACACACACAGCACTTCCCCTAAACTAGCTATATCGTCCTGTCTAAATGTAAGGAGGCTAGGAAGTGTAGTCCCGGATGCACCAGAAAAGAGAAGTATGAGACAGGGTTGGTGAAAACACGGCAATGTCTCTGCTGCCATGCCTAAAATAGAACTCCTGATCTCCACCCTCAACCTGTTCCTTCTAACTCATTCCATCTCAGTAAATGCCCAACTCCATCCTTCCCACTGCTCAGAACAAAGACCTGGAAGTCAAGGTCTTTCTTTCTTTCTCTCACAATCCACATCCAATCCATCAGCAAGTCATCTTGGCTCTACTTTCAAACCGTATCCTGAACCCAGCCATTTCTCACCATTTCTACTGCTATCTTGTCCATTTCACACCTGGATACTTAGAATAGCCCAGTTTCTACTCTTGACCTCATATGGCCCCTTTTCAACACAGCAGACAGGATGATCTTTTAAAAACTTGCGTCCTATCATGTCATCCCTAAGCTCAAAACCCTCGAATTGCTTCACATGTCACTCAGAGCAAAGCTCAAGCTCTTACAATGGCCTAATGACCTCTACACGACCTGTACTCCTCGCCTCCACACTCCCATTCTGATCACTTCCTCATCTCCCCCTTGATTTCTCCACCACTGGCCTCCTTTTTATTCCTTGACTGTATCAGACATGATGCCATCTCACTTTTTTCACAGTTGCTGTTCCTTCTAACCAAAATCCACTTTCCCCAGATACTCACGTGCCTTCTTCAAATCTTTGCACAATGCCATCTTCTCAGTGAGATCCCCCTGACTACTCCCCCAAAACTGCAACTTGCTCCACCCGTACATCTTAGCTCCAGAACTTCCTATCCTCCTCTCCGCTTTACTTGGTTTTTCTGGCCGCACTATTACTTTCTAGTATATAACACTGGTTTCCTGTTCATCTCTCCCCACTAGAATATAATAAGCTCCATGAGAGTAATATTTGTCTACTTTGTCCACCAAGTACTTCCACCATCTAAAACTATGCTTCAAATATAGCAGTTCCTCACAAGTATTCACTGAATAAATTAGTAGCTACTGCCCAAATCTCATTTTAAAATAACTCTACAACATCTTACAATCATATATTAAACTAAAAGTTTGGGCAGGACAGAAACTGTAATAATATTTATCTTTTAATCCTTAGTTTAACAAATTTCCTGACCGAGGGTGAGAAATTTTTATTTGTTTAATTGCGTTTGTTGAATTATCATCAATTTTCATATACTCTTCTATCTTACCACTCCCTGTTCTAAAGATTTAGTGACGACAATTGTGCAACTGATTTATAATCATAGTGGAATAACTTACATTTCTCTCCACAATATTTAAAACTTTTGCTCTTTATTTAAATAATTTGATATCAAGTTGAGCTTCAATCCATATTTTAAGACACCAAATGTATTGAAGGGTCTGAAAATCATTTAAGTTGATGAAAGCAGGTAAGATAATGTGTGCAGCAGCATGGATTCTGGAATAAGACTTGGCGAGCTCACACTCCATCAGCACAGCTTTCTAGTGGTCACAACCTTGAATGTGATCTCTAAGCTCAGCATCAGCGTGCTCTCCTTTCAGTCGGGGTTATGACGGAGCTGGGACTGTTGTGTGGTTTAATGAGATGAGTCACACAAAGCACTTAGCATGACAGCTATCAGTGAATGCAACCTGTTTTCATTAGTGAATATTTTCCATTTGGCATATACCTTATAGCAAAAGTTACGTTACATTAATTTTCCCACTTCTCAAAACTATTGAAGCATAAAAAAACAGATTATATTTCTATCATAAACAGTTACTTTTATTTTAATTCATAAGGTAGAATTATTGGACAATCAATATACCATATGTAAGTTGTAAATTTAGATAAGAGACTTCTGGTACCCAAAGATATCATCGCTCTCATTTGCACCTATACTATGCAAACAAAGTGCTCAAAGCTGGATAACTACCCAGCTCAGGATCAGCAAGTATGAGCTTTGGTGCCACCCCTCCTCCCTACCAAGTTCATGGCAGATTGCACTCTACTGATAATGTTACTCTTCCAATGAGCCAGGAGGTAGCTTTAGGGTTCTTTTCCACATAGTTGCCACAAACTGATCGGAGTTGACAGAAGAAAAGTCTAATATTTACTCTCTAGATCTTGACCAATGGTATGCAATTACAACCCGTATTCTGTATAATACGGAGCTTTCCTTCTCTCTCTCTTTACATATGTGTGTGCATTCTAAAATTTGTGGAAAAGTTTTACTAAATTAAGTTATAATTTTAGAAGGTCATAGAAGATAATAATTCATGGAATCTTCCTGTGAATCTTCATAAGCTCATGCAAAAATACAGAAATTCAAAGTTAGAAAATTGCTTAAAATGAAAGAGCAAGTCTCAATGACTAATAAAAATTAAAATGTATTTAACGTATCTACTTGGTAATGTCACCGTTTAGGTACTCTATTATCTAAATGCAAAGCAAAGCCATAATTGGCAATTGGGAGTTACAATAGTTCTGAAATTGATTCAGCTTTAAGCAGAATTCCATTGAATTCTGAAGTATATTGTGCAGGTGGGTGGTATAAAAAAATACATATTGTAAATATGGTTCTTTTGACTAGTTAAAAGGACAAGTTCTTCAGATTTGTAGCCTCAAAAACAATAACCTGATTTCGGTTAGATCTCAATAAAATACACTGTATGCATGATCTAAAATCAATTAGACTATCCAAGAAAAAAGCAATAGAAGAGTAATAGGATTTCCAGATATGGATAATGTTACATTATCAAAAATGAAATAGTGATTTAAACTGAAACTAATAAAAATAATTATTTTCTACATAGTGTTGAAACACTGATAGAAGTTGGTGATTCTGAAGCTCTACATCTAGATGATAAGTTTGATGGTATATTCAATTCCATACAATAGCTAGAAAACTGTCTAAATGGCTCAGAGAGCAGCTCAGGTTTTAAAGATGTGCTAGTGGCTATAGTCAAAAATGATAATATGGAATCTCTAAGAACGAACAGCTGAGGAATAATCTAAAATCATTTGGTATTCCAGGGGTGAAAAACAGAGACAGAAAAGAGATTAATTTATTAAACTAACTAGAATTTTAATATGCATTATTAAATTAGCAGGTTTGATGCAAGAAAATAAATACTATTAATATCTACATATATATGAACTTCTAAAAATACTGCTGAAATATATGATGCAAAATATGTATCCAATGGATGTGATTTAATTTAGACATCATTAGTTGAAATATGTCATCAGTAATATAAATTAACTGATTCAGTAACAATGTTTTGCATATGTAGGAAAATTCAGGCCCTTAATGTTTTAATATTAGGGAATGCAACTGTACCATAAACTGTAACTCATTTTATCTAATGAGTAGCCACTAATATTTTATTGTATAACATATACTACATAAAATTAACAAACAACATGTTTTCAAACCTTCTAGCTTGATGATTAATTTAGGTCAGACTCCCTCTCACTTTTTTTTTTTTTTTTTTTTTTTTTTTTTTGCGGTACGCGGGCCTCTCACTGTTGTGGCCTCTCCCATTGTGGAGCACAGGCTCCGGACACGCAGGCCCAGTGGCCATGGCTCACAGGCCCAGCCGCTCCGCGGCATGTGGGATCCTCCGGGACCAGGCACGAACCCATGTCCCCCTGCATCGGCAGGCGGACTCTCAACCACTGCGCCACCAGGGAAGCCCCCCTCTCATTTTGATATGAATGAATCAGACCAGAAAAAATCTGTGGGAATCTTTAGCACCACCGAAGTAAGACTTTAAAATACCTCAGTGTATAAAGATACTATAGAAGCTATAAAAACATAAATATTGCTCAGCCTTTATTTGAATACAAGGAATATAATATATTTCAGAGTATCAAATGAACTTCTGATTATCAGTGTAAATACTGTTTTGTATAATCTAGATTCATATTTATTAACAAGAGCAACATTTCCTTAAAAACTGTAACAAGCTATAATTGGATATAACAAACTGCTACTAAATAATTATGAAGTTCTAATAAAGAACTTCAGACAAATGTGAAAGTTAAATCTTAGTTTAATTGCTCACCTCTTAAAATTTCCTAGATTCTCTAAGCCAGACTGCAAAAAATGATCCAGATATAATGCAAAAAAAAAAAAAAAAAAAAGGACCAAACTTTGTTTTGATCACATGCTGTTAAACTAGTGTTACATGTTATATGCAATTTTTTTTAAATGTTAAGTGATACATGAATTCATGAGTCAGTAATCCATTCTGAGAATAACATTTTGGCTTTCTAAAATTTGTCAGGCTGTTCATTAACATACCTTACTAACAGTATATAAAAGCTTTTGAAGAAAACATTTATTGAATGTCAGCAAGAATTGTGCTAAGAAGTAAGGATACAAGATGAACAAGACCCACTATTACTTTTAAGTAGTTTATAATCTAGTAGAGAGGGAAATAAACAGATAAGATTTCAGTTCTGTGGGGTAAGTCCTGGGATAGAGGTAAATGCCAAAGGGTACGGCAGCACATTGTAGAGGCCCCTGACCCAGCGTGGCTGACAGCGCAGGGAAGAAGGAGGCAACCTGAGAGGCTTGTTCAGAGGGAGTGAAGCCCTCAGTGAGTCTTCGAGATTTACAAGTTCTCCAGCGGGGAAGAAGTCCATATGGAAAGAGGCTATAGCGCTAGCAAATGCATAGAAACCACAGACTCTGCAAGATTCAGGGAACTGAAAGAAGCCAGAAATAAGACTAGAGATACAGACAAGCAATTAAGTCTGTGTGCTTTACTACACACTTGGGATTTTCTCTTGAAGGCAAGAAAAGGCCTGTGAAGGATATTAAGTAGAATAATGATGGGATTAGGTATGTAAATTAGGAAGGCCACTCTAGAAACAAAACAGAAAAAGACAGTTAAGAGATAAAAATAAAGATCCAAAATAAGGATATAGAGATAAGAGAACAACTTTGAGAGATATTAAAAATTGAGAATGGATAGGACTTTGAGATGGGGATGCAGGAGAAAAGGATGACTACCTGTTTTCTGAATTAACGTACTCAGTAGCTGATGATGCCATCCACTGAGATGGGAAGTAGTGGAATAGAGGAGAAAGGGGGGAAAATAGTGAGAGGAGAGCTGGTGAGTTCAGTTTTCATCTGCTGAGTCCATAGACCTCTGTGCTTCCAGTCAGGGATGGCTGCCAGAAGGTAGTTGAATATGCAAGAATGAACACTCATACTCATTAAAGACCATATGAATATATCAGGCTATTGTAATATTTGCTAACATTTATTGAGTTTTTACTCTAAGGAAGGCATGTGCTGAGTCCTTCTTATAACATCTTTTTATTATCCTCCCCACTCTACAGTTGAGGAAGAGTTTGAGAAATTTCCCAATGGTATTTAAGTGTCAGAGATGTTTGATTTCACAACTCAAGTCCTTACCTTACGTTGTATCATGCAAAATCCACTCATTACAGGTTTTAGGACTAGATAACAGTGGGTTCAATTCTAATCTCTGCTACTTAAGAGTTGTTTGAGCTTAACAGTCTCTAAACCATAATTTCCTTATCTGTAAAATGGTGACCATAACAAACACATTACAGGGATACGGTAAGGATGGGAGAGAATATACAGAAAATGTTAGATGTGCATTAAGTGCGCAAACTGGCACCTATTGTTATGTCTATGCCTAGAGAAAAAAAAACTCTTTCTTGAAGTAAAATAGCTATGATCTAAGTAAATTCCCTTTCATCTTATTATGAGCTCTCTTTTAATTTCACCCTATTTGTTCTATATCTTAATAAACACTAAGTATCATTTTTCAAAAAACTTTGAGACATTAATCAATATACTCTGGAAGATTTAAAGATTTCATTCAAACAGGAATCATTTCAATGCAATGGGAGTTGATTCTATAGTGAGGAAAGTCCAAATAAGAAAACTCAATTGCGATAAGGCATGGCGAGAGCTTTGGACTTGGAGTCAGAAGACCATTGCAAAGTCCCAACTCTGACTTGGGACTTAATAGACGCAAGTGTCCCGTTGCACATGGACAAGATGAACAGATGAGCCTGTATGCTCTTATAAGTCTAAGAATGCTGAAGAAGAAGGCTTTATGATGTTTATAAAAACCAAAGCAATTAAGCCATGAACACTTGATCCAAGCTTCAAGTTTCCTGTGGTTTAAAGCGGAAGTGCCCACTCTTGATGGCCTATCAAACCACTCCACAGATCAGAAGCTGTCAATTTGACTCTGACGGGATCATAACCCTCAGATGGAGAGTTCAGTGTTGGCGAAGGCAAAGAGAAAGGGAGAATGCAGAGCAATCTTTCCTTCTCTCAAAATCTCTCCCATTCTCACCACCGATTCAGCAGCTGGGTTTGAGCTGAGGTCACCCAAGACTTCTGATTCTCAAACCTGGCTGAACATTAACAACACTGAGAACTTAATTTTTTTTTTTAAATACTGAGTTCCACAGCCCTAAAATATCACTGGAAGGAAACTCTATACGATTTACAAGTGCTGGGTTTCACTTTGTAAAAGGTGGTATGAAGCATTTGGGGTAATAACCTCACTCTAATGGTAAACCTGAAACTATATTCTCTTTAACCTCTTTTAACTGTATTGAAGCAAACAGTTGTTCTTAAGTATATACACACCCTAAGGTAATTAACTGGATCAACCATCCCTGTTTGCACAGACTCCACCTGCTTTAGCTTTGAAAATTCTATGTCCCAGGAAATTCCTGGGTCTCTGGAAAACAGGGACAGTTGGTCAGTCTAACACAGACACACACACACACACTCACGCATACTTGCACACATGGACACAAACTTTTAAGTAATCCTCAGTGTGTTAGAACAAACTACAGATAGACAGTAGTCCTCTCATGAAGCATCTCCACCAAGATCATGTCATCGTTCACTCAGGTACGTATATGGTCACACTTACAGACCTCTGACGTCACTGGGATCCAAAAACATAAAATGGCATGGGCGACATATCATCATGCTCACTATCATCCCTTTTGCTAGAGTCTACACTACTGATGCCTATAATTCAATAACCAGAATTTTAAAAAAACTACCTTGAAGCCCCTGCCTACCAACTGCCTTTTGTCTACTTTTGTAAAACTCGAGCCATTTCTGAGGAATAAAATCTCTACTATTTGACAGATTTTTTAATAGCCTTATGGCTTTGTAATTTTTTGTTACATTTTTCCTGTAATGATGCCGTGTGAAATTAAATAATAATATAATATACAAAGAAATTAGATAATGGTCATGATGTCTGTCTGTAAATTAAAAACTTGATGATCGTTTCATCTAAATGAAATTCTTAATAGAAAATAAATTAAATTAACTTAGAATGGCATGTATACAGCAGAACACACATTATTCTGACTTTTTAAATTGAACTTGTTATAGAAATCGTTTCTAGAACCACATTATTATACACCAATACACTGTCCTCTATTGCCTGATGGAAACATGAGACTTTAAGTTCAAGTCATAATTATACAAGCTAATGGAGACTAGCATCAGTCTGCATAACACACACGTAGTAAGTACACGTATCTCCTTACTTGTGACATCACTAGTTGTCTGTGGGCAGAACAGCTTGGGCCGCTGTTGGCAGAACTGTGGGATTGTGAGGGAAGATCTCCCACTGACGCCAGTTCCACACACTAAAGAACTAGTGTCATGGAGATAGTACTAATAAGTTAGGAGGAAAGGCCATATAAATCCTTTCCCTTTGAGAAATCCGAATCTTAAAATAGTTGCCACCAATCTTGTGCATTCTTCACTCTCCAAAGAGCTTAGCAAATAAGGAAATCCCTTCAGGACTGTGGTCACCATCCTTGAAATGAACAATAAGCATGCTAGTAATATGCTTCTCCTTTCATGCTTCTGCCATTCAACAACACATGCACTGTCCAAGCACATCCGGAATAAAACCCAACAAAGGAGGTGTGTAAAGTTGTTGAGACCGTCAAAAACACTCGGCATGATTTCAATGCCCTCATCTTTCTACCACTGGCTTTACAAGTAGACAATCAAGAAGACCTCAAAACATGATATCATTAATCAGAAAGAGTATACATTTCCAAAGGTCTGTTTTATGATCTTGAAAGAGGATTTAAAAATCAACTAAAAAATAACCAAAAACTTGCTTTTTACAATATATTCTTTTTAGTATGATTTTGAGTAGTCTTACCACAATATTTTTCAGCAAAACTGAGATTGAATTAAGACTTACTGATTGTTCATTTAAATCCTGGGAGTCTTCCATGTGGTTTTCTTACTTCTCCTGCCACTCCCAAGTAGAAGCAGCTTCCTTCAATTAAAAATGGACTATCTAAAACAAAAAGATGAAAACAAAGTGGAAAAATGAAAAAGTTATCTTTCGAAATTATTTGTAAAATTACCAAAACTTTGATTTACATGATAGTTGGTAATCTGTAGAAGCATTATTTTTAAAGAACAAAATTCATTATCCCCGTATCTGATAGAAATAATGATCTTGAAAATCACATCATAGTACAACTGAGATATATAAACAGCTACTCAGGCATCCTGCAGATAAGGAAAAACATCTGAGGACAGCTTCAGAGACCCAGGCTGTAATAAACACCTAGTCTGCTATTTTGCTGAGAGAGGTCTGTCATTAAGCAATTGACAGATTAAAAATTAAAAGTCTGCATTAACCATTCATTTTCTAAGGCACATAAAATTGAAAACATATAATGTGTATTTTAATATGACAGCTCTCTATTACAGGAAAATTTGTCTTAATCGCCAGACTCAGTTCTAAAACATATAATGTTATAAAATGCACGCCCAATTTTTAAAAGAGAATGAAAATAAGACTATTATGCTAAAGAAGGTATTACAGAAATATGTGGGAAGGACAACTGGTCAGTAAACTACTAAAAAAAAATTCATCTTTACTCCATATCATATATTAAAAATTTTCTAGGCAAACTGGAGTTTAAAAAAAATCTAAGAAAAATAGGCATATATATTTTTAATTCCCAGATAGAGAAGACTTATATAATAAAAGCAATGGAATATAAAACAAAAAAGCCAAACATCCCCTTGAGTTCCACACACACACAAATAATCACAATTAAAAGATACATGAAAACATAAAAAGAAGTATCTCCGCAAATATCAAACTAAATGGGCTAATGTCCTTAACATACAAAGAGCTCTTACAATCCAAATAGAAAGGCACACACACCCCTACAGAAAAATGCTCAATCACCACAAAACGATATTCAGACTCACGAATAAATGAAATGCACTTTAAAATAGCAATGATACATTTCTAGCCCTTCATACTCTAGTTCTAAAATAAAATTAAAAGAATATGAGAGATTAAAAAATATTTATATAAAAAAGTGTTCATCATAGGCATAAACAGATATAAATTATTAAATGCACGTTTCAAGGAGTATTTGGTGACATCAAAAATTTCTGAGAATATAATTTCAGTGGAAAATAAGTATTCAAACCTGCAGAAACAATATGTTCCCAATTCAGTTTATTGAACATTCAACATATGCAAGCGTTTTGCTCAGTTTTACATATTCCCTACTACAACCAGGTAGGCGTGGTTTTAATTTCTGCTTTGCATTATGGTCTACAATAAACCTGTTACTTTCCTTATTAGAACACAAGACATTTTAAAGTGTACATTGTTTTATGCATACACAAACACAGGGACACAGATCAAACATTTTTTTTCTAATTTTTTTCTGATTTTCTCAAATTTTTTCTAATTTTAATTTTTAAAAGTCATAAAATGGTAATGGTAACATGTAATGTGATAGTCCCAGTAAGATACTGATTGAGAATACTGCAAAACCAGAAAAGTGTCATTTTAAAGAAAAGCACAATTTTAAAGTGCACTTAAGATGGGAAGGGGGAAGTGCAGATATTAAGGCACACTGAGGTGTTGCAGTATACGTCTGAATTCAGGACGATAGGTAGGCAAGAAGTTCTAGATTTAAAGATGTCATTCTTTGTGTTGGAGGTGGACCTGAGAAACAGTGACTGGAAAAAGGCCAACTCTTTTCCTTTTACCTCACATCTCCATCTTGCTTCTCCCATTCTCCCCCTTCTCCTCCTTATGGACCCTCATATCACATCTGGGTCTCTCTCTCTGTTCCTGCTTCCTGCTGATCTCTTGCTTGCTCCTCCTATCCTCGCAGACCTCCTGATCCTTGGCCCTGCACACTGTCCCCTCCCCTGGTGACCAGGACCTCCCCGGCTCAGCCTCACCTTGGATATGGTGCACACCTTAGGATGTATGGCCACCAGTCTAATTGATGCTGACCTGCTAAGACTCAACACCTACCAGCATCATGAGCCCTTCCTCTCTCCTCCAGGAGGGAATCCTGATGGATCATCTCCTTGTGATAGATGGTCCATCACACCATTTTCTCCTCACTACCTGGATAACAAATTAGCCAAATACTCTCCTGAAGGGGAGAATCTGATGTTCCTTTTCATTCTAGTAGATGGGTAAGATGAATGGTAAAAACACTGTACCATAGTACAAAGGGAAGGGACACTATATTCAGCTGTGTAAAACAAAACAAAAAATTTGTATTTGTATTTCTGAATAGAGAAAAACAGACCCAAAAGTGAAAGGACACAACAGATTATGAAAAGTATCTTCAATAAATATTATAAACTTTGTGACCCTGAGAACAAAGAAATTGGTAAGGAAAAGTTAAAGAACCTTTTAAGGTACTTAAGCAAGGATGTGAAAATATAGATCATTATTTTAAATGTAAATAATAAATAAACATTTAGAAAAGTGTTCACTTTCACAGTTGGCAAAATATGTAAACTTAAGCAACAAGCATACATTTTGGATTCCTGTATACATCTTCAATAACTAAACCATTTTAAATATTACTAACACCCAGTGTTGGAAAGGATACAGTGAAAAAGCTGTCCTCATTCAACTGCCACTGATAATGTCAAGTTTTCTAATATTTTTAGAAAGCAGTCTGTCACTGCATTTTAAAATATGCTTAAATTTTTTACTCAATAACTTTCCTAAGGAGTAAACTATTCCACTCCAAAAGTCACAAGGTATTCACTACAGTGTTATTCATAATACAAACTAGAAGCAGCCTCATCTTTGTAGAGCATTGATTAAGCAAATTATGGTCAGTAAGTTTAATATAATATAATTTAAGGATCGAAAGTATAATTATAAAAATGACATGGAAAGGGCTTCCCTGGTGGCACAGTGGTTGAGAGTCCGCCTGCCGATGCAGGGGACACGGGTTTGTGCCCCGGTCCGGGAGGGTCCCGCGTGCCTCGGAGCGGCTGGGCCCGTGAGCCATGGCCGCTAGGCCTGCGCGTCCGGGGCCTGTGCTCCGCAGCGGGAGAGGCCACAGCAGTGAGAGGCCCGCGTACCACAAAAAAAAAAAAAAAAAAAAGACATGGAAAAGCAAAAAATTACTGATTGTATATTAAGTGAAAAAAATCAGAACACAAAATTTTAGCTATGCTAACAGTAATGTACAACTAAGCGTGTGTTTGGATATTCATTAAAAAGAAACATTAAAAATAAAAATAATTTGATAAAGAATTATATCTTTGGCTTCACATTCTTCGATTATTGTTGATTTTATTTTCTGTGTAATAAATAAAAATTTATTTTTTTCCACCATAATACAGGAGCACAGAGTAAGTAAAACCAAATGATGCTAAAATGATTTTACAAGATCAGTTAAAAGCACAGCAAACAATGAAAGTGAATTTTCTAAGTAGCAGACACTTTCTCCAAGTGACCTCTGTGGCTTTCCCTATGGAATAAATTTCAAAGTCAGCGTAATCTCTTTAGGGCAGGTATTCCTTATCCTATTTACTAGTGTCATCTACAGCACCTCGCTCAGTGCCTGGCAAGCATTAGGTGGTTAACAATATTAATTGAATGAATGACAAAATTAATGGTGGATGAAATCACACATAATGTACTTGATGATGTGAATAAAAAGTGTGAACAGCCATATAATTTAACTTTTGAAAATCCTGTCTCAAATGTGTGGCTATTTTAAGCAAAACGTTGGCCTGTCCTGTGGTTTTCAGGTAGAGTCTTGTAATTTTTCAGAAAATCTAATGTTGAGATTAGTCCACCAGGTATTTTCCTATTCGCCTGACCTAGCAATAAAATATACGCACAATAACATGACTATTAATACCAATGTAACCTATTATTCACTTACAACATAGCATGCTATTTTAGTTTCCTAAGGTTGATGTAATAAAAGTACTATAGACTGGGTGGCTTAAACAACAGAATTTTATTCTGTCATAGTTTTGACAGCAAGAAGTCCTAAATTAACACGCTGGCAGGTCCACGCCCTCTCTGGAGGCTCTAGAAAAGAATCATTCTTTGTCTCTTCATATTTTCTGGTGTTTGCTAACAATCCTTGGCATCCCCTGGCTTGTAGATGTGTCCCTCCGATCCTGCCTCCATTGTCACACAATATTGTCCCCGCCTATCTCTTCACAGGGCCTTCTTCTGTGTGTGCGTCTCTGTATCCAAATTTCCTGACTCTTACAGGTACACCAGTCACTGGATTAGCACCCACTCTAATCTAGTAAAACCTCATCTTAACTCTATTACATCTGCAAAGACCCTATTTCCAAATAAGGTCACATTCACAGGGAAGAGGGTTAGAACTTAAACATATCTTTCGGGGGACACAATTCAACCCACAATACATGTACAGTTATCACACTAAAATGATTATTAAGATGTGATCAAGATGTAATATTTCCAGAAAGAATACACAGGAAGTAAATTAAGGATACTGATCATTAGGAAAGAAGGGATCGTCTTCCAGAAGGGCCACCATCTCAGGGCACTGGTGAAATTTCAAGTGAAATTAAAAATTAAGACTTCAAGAAAGATGTTCAAGCATAAGAGAATTAAGCAAAAACTAGCCTTTTTCTGTTAACCACTGGTTCAGAATCTATTTAATGTTCCAGTTGGGGAGCTATTTGCATCAATGTTCCATGTTATAACATAATACTTCGCTTTATAATTCCGTAAAATTGAGATTAATTGTCACTTAGTTTAACTGTAACATGAATTTCTTTCTTTGCCAAACACACTAAAGCACTAAAATATTATGAGCCCGGTGGTTTTATATTATTGAACCAAGTAAAACTACTGGGCTAACTGCAGACACAGTATTATTTTACATCATAATTTAGCAATGGTTGTTCTGCTAAATCCTTTAACATTTAGTTTTCACAAGTATATGAGAAAAAGACAAGAACCCTCTTTGAATCAAGTAAGAGAAGTATTACCTCTTAATAAAGATATAAAATTAAGGTATAACAGTAACCTCATGCCGTTTTATGAGGCAATAATCTAGTTCCTCCGCTCTACTTCAAAGCCATTCCCCCAGAAAAGGTGAATTTCAAACAGGAATAATAGCGACCTCACCCATTCCGTGTTAGATGATTTCTTCTGAAGTTAGGTTTTCAATACACAGAAAATTGGTCATATTCTTTGCTTGAACTCTGCTCTAGGCATGAGGTGTCTCTTAGAATATCAGAATAAAAAAATCAACAATTCTTCAATTTAAATAGTTAATGAGATTTACACATCAAAAATGTTAAAAACAATTCTCAGAAATGGCATGAGGTACTTAGGCTGGATCCAGGTGGTGGAGACAGCAAAGGACCCTGTGCCTTCAAGAAAGAGAAGATGCTGAAGTCGGAGGAGTTTGGGGAGTCCGTGTGATAGAACCCTAATCCTGTGTCTTTCTAAGCAAACCATCAGTAAAAATCAGATTGTCCAGGCATGCTTTACCCTGGCTGGATAAACGCAAACCTGAAGGTGGAGTGGGTGGTGCTCTCTGTTCCAGGGCCGGCATGGGATGAAGAAGCTGTACAACCAAAAACTACACCTCTGGTTACGTACACATGTGGCAAGGCCGTCCACCGGTCTTTAAAGCTGAACACCTGGGCTTTGTCATCCACTCCTTGACCGCTACTCTCCACATTCAATAAATGACCTATTAATACCTCATAGAGTTCACTCAAATCTCTCCATGTTTCTCTCCTTACTGCTACCATAGTAGTTCAAACCCTCGTCACCCCTGGACTGGAGAAGCAGCCTCCGAAGGGTCCTCTAGTTTTGTTCCCTGAACCTCATTTTTTCACAGTGCAGTCAGAGTGATAGTTTTAAAATAAAGATATGATTTTACTCTCTTAAAACAATTCAGAGGTGTACCCTTTCCTTGGGATAAACCAGAAATCCTTTCATTGGTCCTACCTGCAGCTATGGCAGTACATCTCTCTGCCAAAATGCCCCATAACAAGTAATCAGAAGTCAGATGCTTTTGCTCCCTGGGGCCATGGACCAAAGTGGGAGTTCTGAGGAAGACCTCCACCTTCCTTCTCCCTGTGGTCGAGGCCTTATTCCACTGTCCTCACCATCCCCTCACTCTTCGCTACCATCACACTGCGCTGCAGCCAAAGACTGGGAATTCCACCGGGAGTCTCCTGTGAGGGCGCTTACACAGTAGAGGCCATGTTTGCTTCTTGCTGCAGCGCAAAGAAAAAGGAAGGGGGAGGGGCTTCCCTGGTGGCGCAGTGGTTGAGAGTCCGCCTGCCGATGCAGGGGACACGGGTTCTTGCCCCGGTCCGGGAGGATCCCACATGCAGCGGAGCGGCTGGGCCCGTGAGCCATGGCCGCTGGGCCTGCGCGTCCGGAGCCTGTGCTCCGCAGCGGGAGAGGCCACGGCAGTGGGAGGCCCGCGTACCGCAAAAAAAAAAAAAAGAAGAAGAAAAAAGAAGGGGGAAAGAGACTACATTCCCCCCACCCATGTTCCAAATGTCTAGTATATTCCTAGGGAAAGATGTAAAGATTGCAGGCCATCCAAACTCTTGTTCTAGCCCCTGTGCAGACTCTGCAATGGGGACAGAGGTGTGTGGACAGTCCCATCCGTAACCTCTGACACAGCCCCCTTTTAACCCAGGTGGGAGCTGTGGAGGATTTATTACACGTGCAGAGTTTCCTGGGCCAAGGGAGGTGTCACTCCATTGTATTCCATCATTCAGAACAGCTAACCTACTGTTTGACTTGCAGATTATCAAACTGCAAGTTAATTTTCAAAAACACTTGTGTACCAAATTAAGGCTTGCTTGCATGGGGTTATATACACACCTATTACACTGACCCATATTCAGCTTATAACACACTAGGTCCCCCAGGGCTTTCCGAGTGACACCAAATTACCTCAGTCTAATGACTCGTCACAATCTTTTCCAATGGCTTAGGATGTGGGCCTGGGAAAGTACCAGGCTAGTCCTCCTTCAGTGGTAAAATCTCTAGGACATAGAACTGGGGAGCTCTTTACTGCCATGAGTAAAAAGCTGATCTGCTAGGGAGAGACAGAGAGGAGCTGACCCAGAAAGAGAATCAAAAGCGGGAGACGGCAAGAAAGTCCTGGCAGAATTGAAGTCCCTGGATCCTGTTACTCCTGAAGCCTCACTGTCTCTCTTGCTCTTCCTGCTGCTTCGTTGTTCAATTCTTCCTTGGATTCCATGAGCGATCCTCATAATCTTCAATTAAATTCTCTCCTTTACTAAGCATATTGTCTCACAGAAAACTGCAATTGTATAAGAAGTCTAACAACTTATATTCCCATTACATTCTTGAGATATTATAGCTGGGATCAACTGTCAATAAGGGCATTGCTTTCACATCCTCTGCACCAAGATCCCATCATTTCCCTACAAATTTCATTAATGGGTCTGTAAAGCTGGGTCAGGCACTGGCTGGTTTCAACTGCTCAGGCAGCATGCCAGAGAGGGAAGCCAACAGCACAAAGAACACCTAGCTCCAATTCTATGGCCATCTGTTCAGAGAGGTAAGATGGGCATTCTGTGACCATGCACATGACTCTTGTCCCTGCTTATACAAAAGGAAAACAGCAAAGGTGTCCAAGAAACAGATCTGGGTGAACAGTAATGCCTGACTTCAATCGCCTTAAATGAAGCCAAGCTACAAAGTAGATGCTGAGCTATTTTTGAACTGTTTACAAAGACAGGGCATGGACTTTGCAAAATGGTCCATTTAACACAAAATGTTTAAAAATAATGTGGTTAATTTCTCATGCTCAAAAATTATAACAAGCTGAATTTCATGATAATCATCTGGGTCCTTAGTGATAGGTGCATTTGATAGCAGTAATCTTCCCGGAATTATAAATCACCATCACTTGGTTTTTGACAATAAGGGCCAGCCAAGGTTTTCTATTTTGTTTGTGTCTGCTAACTGTTGATGGTTGGCTAGTCAACTTAGAAAACATAGACGCAGTTGTAACCAGCTGGTCTCAGAGAAATATCTAAAAGAATCCTGAGCGCGGGCAACTTTTATCACACCTACAAACTCAGACCGACTCTGTAAACCTACTTTCCTTTTCGCGTGTTGCCCCTGTTGTTCCTCCCAAACTACACTGCACACTGACTCTTTCTGTATTCACTGTTAATAGTTCATCTAACTGGCTCTCCTGTAGCCTGGCAGAAAAAACGACCTGAGCCCTTCCTTATAAACAGTCTGATTTTTTCTCAGCCATAAACCTCTCTTCCATATCTAGGAACGCTTTCTGATGAAGAATATAGGACCACATGCATTACCGAACACACATCTGCTGCCTTTACACACTTCTGGAGAAAAATGTGTTGCAAATTTAAAAGAATTGAAGAATACATCTACTAAGTTTAGTATTCAACTCTTGAAACCCTAGAAATCTAAAAACTGGCTTGCTGGATGAAATATACATTTAGTGATTCCTAGTAAAGACTTTTGGACTAAAACAAGTCTATACGTGAGTCCTTGCTTTACTACTGGATAACTGTATGGCCTTGGGATAGTTCATCAATACCTCCAAATATCATTCTCTTCATCCATAAAATAGAGACAATAATAATAACTGCATTAAATTTTGTGAAGATTAAATAAAATCATGTATTTTAAAAATGTAAGCCATTTACTTGTGACAGTGGAAGAAAATTTCTGCTTTTTTATTCATTCTTCATATAATGAATCAAAATATTTTAAGTTTTTGCCATACTGTGGAATTGTACCTATGCAATTTCTGTGAAAATGATTTTTAACTCTGTTCAATTAAGAATATTATACTAATCAGTTATTTTCGGAAACTGCATGAACTATCTACGTATAGGTAGCTAGTAGCCAAAGTCACCAGTCTTTAACAAATTCTCTGAACTCACATTAATTTGTAAAAATGAACAATTATTTGATTTTTGATATTTTGATCAAGCGATTAGCCTTCACCCCTTTTGAGTTTGCCATTCTACATAGCATCAAAATTGTGAGTGGTTTCTTTAGCACTGAGAGATTGATGCTTCCAATAACAGAATTATCGATGAGCACGTGAAAGAGAAGGGAACACGTTTCCAGAAAAGAAAGCAAGAGAGGAATGGACATTCAGTGTGAATAGGATGCTAAGAAGTTCTTAGCATCCTAAGAATTGGCAAAAGCAGGAGTAAAGTGCTAAATATTAGTGAATAAATACAATCTGTTGTTACTGTATTTTGATATCTTTAAAACACAAAGAATGTCAAATGTGATATAATTGCAAAGAAGCTTGTCATGGGATAGAGCCTTTGGGAGAGAATAAAAGAAATAATTATTTGAGACAAATCAATACCTCAGCCTTGCACAAATGTAAATTCTAAATAGTTATTACGTTCCTACCATGGAAACCTCAAGCCAAAATATTAAAATCAAGACTGATCCGGAGGTTTGAAATCCCTAGACTGCAGGGGAGCAAATGAAAAATTGGTCCATAGGCCACAAAGGATTCTGAGAGAAAAATTCATCAAAAGTGATAAGCTACATCAGGAAACAAACACCACAGAGACAACAGATGCAACAACAGGGGGACTGGAATCCAAAAATTTGAGATTAATGACAGTCTGAACAGTATCACATAATAAGTATGCTTAAAACAATTAAAGAGACAGAAGAAATAGAAACAAAATAGAAAGAACCCCAAATTACAAAAAGTAAATACACAAATTTGGAAAAGAACCATAAAAGTGTTTTTAAAAATATATCCATTGAAATTTCAAAACAGAAATGAATGAATTAAACAGCAGATTAGATTCAGCTAAGGAAACAATTTGTGAAGTAGAAGAAAAAACTCAGGAAGTATCCATCCCCACAGAGGAAATTAATGAAAACAAGAACAACAGCAGCAACACAAACATATCTTTTCCTCTCAAATCTTAAATATCACCAATTTCTCAGGAATGAAGGTGTGACACCTGAAAGTCCTATTTTTTTTTATTTTAAGGGTAGACTATCCAATGTATAACAAAGTAAACATGAGAGATATAAAATATAGCAGTAACTTTGACTTACTGAAAGACAAGTTACATGCTTGAATTGTGTCTATAGTAAATAACAGTTAAGAATTTAATTAAATATAATGCTATTTGCCTTCCTAAAATTTGGGACACCTAAGGAGAATTTTATTCATCTAGATTTTTTAATTGAGGCATCCAAGAAAGTTTGAATACCTTCTTTTCTCTCAATAAATTTCCCTATAGCATTGCAGTATAAAAGCATCCACTGACTTTGTAACTGCATTAAGAGTAGGATCACATTTACAAAATCTGCCATTATAGCTTCTAGAAATCCAAAGAATTTCCTAAAGGCTAAAGCTGAAAGAATTCATAAAATAATATCTCAAATATATTTGGTGTTGCTCTTCAATTCCATGTTTTGCTTCCCTGCAATGTTTTGACTTTAAGGGCAAACTTAGAAAGAAAGAAAGAGAGAATATGAATGAAATCCATAGCAGCTTATTTCTTTGTCTTGGGATATGAGGAGTATAGAAGTAAGTAGGGTTTAATAGACTGATCATATGAGTTTTTAGGTACAATACTTAAAGCTTCTTAGCTCCACTGAATAGAACCATCTACTTCTCTTTCCTTCTATCAATTCTTCCTTATTAGTTTAAAAAAATCTACCTTTCAGAACTTCTACTCTGGTCTGCCCACCAGAACCACAAAGCAGAAACTGAATCCCGCTTTCATATGTATAGCAGGCTATTAGATATTAAGAGAGTGCTATCATTCATGTCACCCCTAAATCTTTTTTTCCTCAAGTTAAGTACCCCTAGTTAATAAGACTGCATCTTTAATTAAAAAACTCTTTGTTTCCCAACGGGAATTAGGGAGCAATTCAGTCAGCCACAAAAGCATATCTGCATAGGAAATGCATTGAACAGAAGGTAGATATGAAGTAGGTCATAGTACATCATTATTTTAAATTATAAATTGACATTAAATGAATACAGATCAGCATTAATGTATAACAAACATTACATTCATACCCAGACAAAAAATGGAAAGGAAATCAAACTAGCTGAAATGGAAATTAATAACAATAAATTTTCAAAGCTGTAAGAATGCTCCTTTGAGAAAGGCCCTAGGGGTTTTATTTGTTTGCTGGTTTGTTTAAGACTGAATTATTCTCTGGAAAAATTAAAGAAGAAAAAGAAAGACTAATGTTTAAACTGCAGGAAGGTTGGTTTGCCTGGGACTTGGCCATACCTGAGCCTGTTTGTAGAATCTACGGGTTTGGATCCCATGGCTCCAAGTGCCCTTGGGCCTCAGGACTGTCTTGGGAAAGAACTCTTCCACGGGAAGAGCTGGTGAGCCATAAAGCTAGAGCCAAGTCTGAGTCCTAAGTCTCAGGGCTGCAAGAAAAGGACAAGAAAACAAACCAACCAAAAATGTGTTAAGTGAACTCTCTGGAGAAAAGATGAAGGACAGATGGCATTCCTCTGTCCTTTGGATTCTCTGTTATAGGGTGCTGTGCAGGGGGAAGATGCAATACTTTGCTGATTTGAAGCTACCTGTGGCACCAGCTGTTCCATCAGGGAGAAGTGAGGTCTGACCCAGAGAAATACTATTTGCTTTTTTAATATGACAAAGGGTGGAGAAGACCAAAAAAAATGAAGCGGGTGAAGAAAGCTCGGGAAAATACTGGTTAAATGAGTATGAAAAAGATCACAATGAATAGGAATTTAAAATATGAGACTTGAAACTCAGGAATATGAGAGAGGAGCAGAATAATCAGCCCCCTCCTGATTAAACCAAATATAAAGACACCGGTTATAAAGATGTGGATGCTGGTCTTTTTGTACTTTTGATGGCTGTTGTGGTTTCTCCTGGTCATTACCCTGCTCCAGAGCTACCTGGAGCTTCCACCAAGCTCTTGTTCAAACGCTTGAACAAACTATATTAGCCCTGAAGAAGCATCAGATGCTTCTCATAGACACTGTTGTGGCCTGAATATAGACAATCCAACTTAGGTTTTAATGCCTTAATTTTTTTTTCATAGTCATGAAAAAGAAAAATATAGTGAGTTTCTTTAAATAAAATATCCAAGATCTAGAAATGCACAATATTATTTATAGTCCCTACATCAAGACTGTATCTTGCAAAAACATGGTTCCCTGTATAATGTATGAATGAATGAACAAGTAAGTAAATAAGGAAACACTCCTAAGGCACATGTCAGGAAATAGAAAACTTTAATTTCATGAAGTTTCAGACTGAATCAGGCAAACAGAATCGTAGATTTCCGCGTCTGCCATGATTCAGTGTATGGCTTTGGGAAAACCTTGTAATTTCTCCATACTTCAGCTTCTCACCCTATAAAAGGAGTATATGGCTTGAAATTTAATTCCCTCACAGCAGTGAGAGTTTTGATTCAACATTTATAAAAGGCTTTTTAGCTTCCCAGATTAATAAGCAAAATACTGTGGTAGCTGTATAATCCACTTTCCAAAAAGTATAAAGGTAACTGGTCAAATCTGATGTAAAATAATACTTGACTTGAGAAACAAATACCAGTCATATTTATTACTTCTCCATTCTGTTTTCTAAGTAATAAAAATGATTTCTAACAGAAAAAGTATCAAATTAATATTCAAGCCAGTTGAAGTGTTATCATCGTAAGCTTACCTACGTTTGGGAGAAGGGGAGTTGTTTTATTTTTCCAGACTGTCCCGCGTGTTTATATGGTAAAGTCAGGAATGCTGGGCATGGTTTTGAAGGCCTCTAGCGTATTCGTTGGTTTCTGGCATTCTAATGCACTCTACTCTTATAACCATAAAAGTACTCTTGAGTGCTTCTGGAAATATATAACAAATGCTTAATCAATTTAAGAGTGTTTTAACTGCATACATGAAATTTCTTGGGAGGAAAATGTTAGCTATTCTACACACATATAGTACTTAAGTTAGCAAGAGAGTTCCTTCTCAAAGGCACAGAGCAGTTTCCCCATAGTAATATAATTTTCAGTTTTATGTGCCTAAGTCCTATTGAATCCCTTAGAATAACAGGAAATTCTGCAGGAAGAAAAAACTCACAAAAATTGATAGCTATATTTACCCAATGCTGGAGGAATAAGTTAGCTATTTTGAGTTGGATTACTCTTTTAAGGCACTAGATAACCATTAAAGGTTAGCCAGAATCTTAATTAACCAGTAACTATAAGAATTGAATATTCTGGAGACAGACTTTTCTACATATAAGACTCTAACAGTAAAGCCAACTGATTAACATACTTCATTTTAAACGTTATGTGTCATGATACTTTAGCCAGGACTTGAGTAGCAATTCTCTGGATTTTGATGCTTTCACTTTAATGTTCACATTAAACAGATTATGACATTTCCCAAATTTACAAATCAGAACACTGATAAGATACAGTTGGTATTGTGGTAATATTTAATAACATTCAAAATGGAGTGATCTCATTTATAGTAATACAATGTCTATGCCTTTCATCTACATGTTTAAAAGCTATAGTAATATATGTAAGGTGCTTAGAACTGTACCTGGCACACAGTTGGCTCTTAACAGAATAATAACATACAATTCCTCACAAATTCTCAACAATATCAGTGCTTCTCTTAACAATTCTTATAAATATTTTATGGTGCTAAGTAAAAACATGTCATGAATATTATATACACTGAGTTTTTTCCTTCCTACCAAGTGGTTTAAGAACTATGAATATATATAATAATCATTCATGTAACGGAGTAGTAACCATTCTTAAATGAGATATTAACTACATATAACATAGATTTGTTATATATGTGGTTAACAGAATTATTTGCTCTTATCAGTGAACTCTTCCAATTAGTGTGTGAGTCTCATTATTAACCAGAGCACAAATAATTACAGTGTCAACTTAGCATAAAATTTTGCCCTTGGCTTTTATGAGAAAAATGCAAGCATCATCACAGGGACACAAGGTGTTACAACCTTTTTGAAAAGTATTTTGGCACCATTTATGCAAGCTGCACACACTCTTTCGTCTATTATTCCTACATCTAGAGTTTTACCGACAGGAATTTGGGTCAGATATATAAAAAGATACATAAAAATCATGATTGCAGCAGTCTTTGTAATAGTAAACACCCGCAAGCAACTTAAATATATACCAGGAAGGGAACAGTTAAAGTATAAAACATATTCATACATTAAACAGAAGTACCCCAAACTATATGTAATGATATGAAAAAATACCAAAAATACAGCCAATCAAAAGCAAGCTTTAAGACAACTGATGATCCATTTTGGCCTAAAATGTAAAATAAAAATAAATTACATCCCCAGAAAATTCTTACATTTACGCATGTATAGGAAAAAATGTCTGAAAGGAAGCACGCTGAAGTACAACAATTTGCCCTGATTTGTGGGATGTGGAAGAGATGGATGAAGTGAGGGATATCAACTTATTTTAAATATATCTGTCATTTTTTAAAATTTTATTGAAGTATAGCTGATTTACAATATTGTATTCGTTTCGGGTACACAGCAAAGTGATTTGGAGATATATATATATATATATAGCATTTTTCAGATGCTTTCCCACTATAGTCTATTATAAGATATTGAATATAGTTCCCTGTGCCATACAGTAAATCCTTTTTGCTCATCTTTTATATAACTATATCTGTATTTTAAATTTTTTAGGCAAGTATAACATACACACAGTAAAATATGCAAATCAAAAGTTGACAGCCGATAAATTTTTATTACATCTACACCCCCATCTCACCATCAATCAGATCAAGATAAAGGGCTATATCAGCATTCCAGAAGCCTCTCTCCTTACCTCTTCTAGTCAAGCCCCTCAAAGGCACCTCCTATAATATCTGTTTCAATATGTTACACAAGATATAGATGACTTTTGTTTAAAAAAAAGATTGATTAAAAACATCTTGCTTCAGCATTATTTTTGAAGAGCCCTTTTTTGAATATTAAATATGCTCAACAATTTATTCAAAGAAATCAATTCAATATACGTAAACATTGAGCATTTTCAGTGTCTTTCTGGTATAAATTCCATTATTCCTTAAAACAATTCCACGAGGCAAGTACTATTATTATTCCCTGTTGACACATGCTGCAACTATGACTAAAGCAGGTCAGTAAATAACTTCTCCAAGGTTACACTGCTGATGAGTGGCAGCCCGGAAGGATACATACAAAGGCAGTCTGATTCCAGTATTTGCAACTCCTTGTGGAATTCAAACAAAGAAAAATAAAGGCAGAAAGTTGTAGAGGTGGCAGCACTAGGGTGTCTTACAGCACAAGGTTCTCTTTTTAGCTTCCTTTTGACTAAATCACTTAACGTCTCTAATCCAGTATTCATCTGCAAAATGGAGAGTTAGGCTAAATTCCTCTCCTGATCTGATTCTCTGATAAATAACGTGACCTACGAAAACACAGAGCAAATAGGCTTCATCACGATTTAGTACAATCACATACTGCATTCAGAAATGACTCATACACGAGGAAATAAAACCACAATTTTTGAAACTATTGGAAACAATCATTTTAATTTAATGTTATTTTTGGACACAGAAGGCTTTTTTCTCCCCCTAAATAGCAAGTTGGTGGTTTTGAAGGGTCTTGCTCATCTTTTTGTGGAAAAATGCCTGAAAACAAACCACTAGAAACTAAACAGAAATTTTTCTTCCTAAATTATGCCTGAAAAAAACAACCAAATTTCTCTCACCAAATGACCACATATACTTCTAACGGATACCTCTAGGAATTTTGGTCCCCATATTTTGAAACATTGACATAAACAAATACAGAACATACTTCCTTTCAGATGAAATCCATAATTCTGAGGGTTAAAAATTCTTCAAAATAACATGAAATGTATCTCCACAGAAATCAACCAAAGAGGCTGAAGTTTGTTTCTAGAGAAGACTGGAAGTAGGAAAACCATAAGTCTCCACTAGAATCTGCCCTTTTAATTTCAGTTTATTCAAAATACCAGTTCATGCTGGCCTTATCTTTTCTTCTGCTAGAATATCAGTAATACTTTGGTACAAATGAAGCTTTAAATAATTTAGAATACAATAGAACCAATAAACTAGCTTCAGTGACCATATGCAAAAAAGAAATCAGTTTCCAAAATGTAAACAGGATCCATTCTTTGTAGTTGTCTGGCTCTGGATGTATGTCCTTTGAAGACGTGCAGGGAATAGGGTAGCTAGTGAATTTCCATCACTACCCCAGGCACTGGGGCTACAGGGGAGGAAAGATATGGTCTCGCCCCTCAGTGAGTTCAGAATCTCTCTAGAAGACAGACTCACATAAAATTAGCCCCAGCACAATGTGCTCTTATACGAATAGCCCACATAAGGCGCTATGGTATTACAGAGAGAAAAGAATTAATTCTGCCTGAGTCTTGGGAAGGCTTCTCAGAGGAGGTGACATTTGAGCTAAGCCTTGAAAGATGAGTAGATTTTTTTTGTCCAGGTAGGCAGCAAAAAGTAAGAGGCAAGGAGGTTAAGGGAGTTGGGGCAGTGGAGGACAAGGGTGGTGAGAATATCCCAGGGAGAAAAAAGGAAATGCCTAATTATATTTTATGCCATGGAGCGTTCATAAAAATAGGTAAGTCTTACATTCATATCCACGGTACAAAGAAATAAACCTGAGAAAGTAGGTATGTGACTTGAATTCTCTGGGGGGTTCCCTGATTTATGAACCCAAGAAGTGTTCATTTGGAAAAACAGAACTTCTGGTTTATTGGCTATTCTCTAATGACTAAAGGGCTACCAGGCTTCCTGTTCAATGTCAGGCATAAAGTGCCTGGATGGACTTGAGGTTTGCTACGCCTTCTTCAGACTTGCTGTCAATGCATGGAGCAGAACCCGCCTTCACTGTCTGAAAATTCATGATTTAAGCCCTTGGCCTGTAACCCCCACCTAACTCCCCTGGAAAGGCCCCCATCGGTCATTGGGTTGCCTAGCACCCACTTTATCTCTCTGCTAACAAGTAGCTGTGAGGAGTCCTTCTCTTCTTAGAAAACAGAAGTACTGATACATTTGATCACATACAGTATGCTATATTTGCAGCCACTTTTTCTTCTTAAGAATATATTTCAAAAATTAAAGCATAAATCAAAGGAGAGGTAATAGAGAAAGAAAGAGAGACAGTGAGTTTGTTTTCAAGTACCTCTGCCCTGCTTCCTTGAGCATCAATTAGTAAATGATGTGAAATCCCTAGGTCTGTCTGACTGCTTCCACGTAACATGATTACCTGCCTAATACAATTACAGTAAAACCACTAGACAATACATATATGTGGAATTTCAAGTATCCTTACAGTTACTAGTGAGATTTAAAATTTCTCTACTGTTTAGGTCTAAATATATCTAATCATATATTTATAATGTTGTTTCATACTCCAAAATAATTTTCACATCCAACCCAAGACTCATGTAGGCAAAGTTAAGCCCTCTCACTTTAACATTATATGTTCCCATTTTTTTCTGCTCAGTAAATTTTGAAGCATCTTTCATATATATCTAAACTAGGCAAATGTCAGATGTAGTACTCAGACTACATCACATTTACTTACAGTCAACTGCAGATCAATTCAGAGACAAAATGTGTATGTCCTATAGAATTAGAACCTAAGGTCTGGATTTGGTAAACCAACAAAGGAGTTTTTATGTTCATTTTTACTTTCTTCAGACTGTACCAATATTATTAAACTCAAGATCCTGAAACTGGTACAAACTGAAAGCTAAGACTTATTTCATTTGAAACTTTCTTGTTACAAACAAACAAATGATTTAACTGATAAAGTTTTTTCATTGTAGGCAGTTATGATTATAGATAATACTTTACTTTTTCTGACACTACAGACTAAAACAAGTAAAAGTTCCTTACTGCTGAATATTTATGGAAAAAGATGAGTAATTGTCATTATCAAAAATGAATCAAAAGTATCTGCTAACATGTAACAGTAAAGGTAATTTTTCTAAAATAGACATATAGGTGATTCAAATAAATATCTACTTCCTACATACTTTCCTAAGTATTCTGCTCCCCCCACTCATATTCTGTTTCCCAAAAAGGAAAATATGCTGACAAGAGTCAATCTGTGTAAAGCTATATGCTGACCATAGTCAGTCTATGTAAAGTTTATCTATGAACACAGACTAATAAGAGTTGTTTGATTTTGTGTTTAAACTTAGGAAGAAGGTATGAAGATTCGCCACACTTGACTGAAAATAGAACAGTCCTCTCATGCAGATGCCTGGGAATCTTTTGATTTTATCAAGTGATCTTAAGATCTACTTTGACTATGGGCCCTCAACTGAGGGCAATTTTGTTTCCAGAGGACATCTGGCAATGTCCGGAGACACTGTTAATACTCAGGGGAGGGTGCTACTGGGATCTAGTGGGTAGAGACTAGGGATGCCACACAGCACCCTACAATGCACAGGACAGCCACACATGCTCCTCTAACAAGGAACTATCCAGCTCAAAATGTCAACAATCAGTCTTTGAAAAACACTGGTCTAAACATACTGAGCGAATGTTATGTGGCAGCCTGGATAGGAGGGGAGTCTGGGGGAGAATGGATACATGCATATGTATGGCTGAGTCACTTTGCTGTGCACCTGAAACTATCACAACATTGTTAATCAGCTATACTCCTGTATAAAATAAAAAGTTAAAAACTAAATAAATAAACAAATAAGTTTTATAAATAAATAAACTGAGCGATTCAGGCACAACATCAGTAGCAGCATCATATTTTTTATACAGATGCACCTGGCAGCAATTCAAGTAAGCAGTTAAAAAACAGAACCTTGAAAATTAATATTTTAACTTCCCCTTCTCCCTCGGCCCCACTTTGCCATATAGTCATTACATCTGAATCCAAGGACCAAATGATCAAGTCTAGAAACGGAGATGCTAATGACCTCCTACTGTCTCTGCAAAGGTAAGAGTCATAGTAATCTTTAATGTTATCTTTTAAAGAGTTTACACTGAGCTCATCAAGCTCACTCAGCTGAAAATTATACAAATTCTTATAATTGGTGCCTTCAGGCTGAAGGAAAAAGCAACTGGGGAAACAAATATTGGCTATAAAACAAAAGTACCATTACAGAATGTTCTTACGGTGGCTTAGAGCAGTTGAGGAACCACACAGATGAAAGCCTTTAAAAATCTAGATAACTGTATGTGAAAGTATTTGTTAAAAGAAATGCCATGCAACGTAAATGGCCAAAACTAAGTTTTCTAATGTCTTTTCTTATGGCTCCAAATAGAGTCTCAGATTTGCCAAGATCACCCCTGGGTATTAAATTTGTACTTGGACCATTGGGTACTCAACGTATGATCCCCAGTCTATGACCCCAAAAAGGACTTTCAGCTCTAAGTATCTCTGGAATAGTTGGCATACTCCAATGGAGGGAACACAATCAAATTCATAATAGCTAGTACTCATATCAGACACTATTCTAAATGCTTTACATATATTTACTTGTTGAATTTGCCTATGAACTCCAAGTACGTTCTACTACACATGAGAAAACCAAAGCAAAACCAATTTAATTAACATGCTCATCATTACAGATCATTAGTGTCAGAGCTGTGCTTCAAACTCAAGGAGCCCAGCTCCATATTCTTTGTACTTAATCACTATGCCATAAAAAGAAGTGGGTCCCTCAGATTTCAAGTGCTAAGAAATACCCATTTCTCCAAAGATTTTTGGGGTCTTCAGCTTATCCACTAGATCACTGACTTCCCAATGGTCATAAATACATCTCTGCATCATTACACCCATACAAACAAGTTGGGCCTGAATTCAGAGATGCAATTCTACTGGATTAATACCAAAAATCCCTGAGGTCATTCTTAAGGCTATCCTGCCTTGTAATGATCACAGCTATTCCCACTGTTCCCAATCTTATGGCAGAGGGTGTCCAGTGCCACCACCACTGCCTTCATTTCCATTTCCTTCACTCACTCACTCAAAAGGAATTTACTGTCCCCTACCTACTGGAAATAGCAATTTACAGAATAGCAAATACTGGTAATAGCTTCAGTAAATTCTCAGTCTGGTGCAGAATTTAAACTCATGTTACCTATTACATTTCAATGTGGCAACTGCTATACCAAAGGTGGAAACTGGGTGCTTTGGGAACAAAGAGAAAAGAAACATCCAACTCAGCCTCTGCCGGTGGTCAGAGGAGGTAGCACTTTGCATCCTGAGTCTTGCAAAAGCAGCAGAAAAGGAAGTTTCAGGGGGAGGGGCAAGATGTCTTCCAGATAGAAAGAACCACATGCACAAAGCCATGAAGTGGAAATGACCAGGGTATATTTGAGGGCTGCACTTTTCCATACAGATGGAGAAGAGATTTCTTATGAGTGGCTCGTGAGAGGTGAGAAGGGAAACTTGAGCAAAGTTCTCAGCTTCAAGGGCCTTGTAGATCCTGCTAAGAATTTTAGAATCTGTCCTATAGGCAACAGGGAATTTTTTTATAGAATTTTAAGTCAAGAAGGGACCTGATAAAAATTGTGAACAGATGTGGTTGAACAGCCTCGGGATGAGAGGAGATTCTTGGAGACAGATCCAGCATAGACCAGAGTGGTCCCCAAAGAGAGACAGTCAAGATACCATAACTATACTTTTAACGACAAACACAATATGATCAAGCGTGTGTAGGACAAGTGTCCCCCTACAGCTAACGTGGTAATCTGAGGATTAAACCTGTGACCTTGGGTACCATAGTTACTTACCAGGCTAACCATTCCTATGAATGGCATATGCCAGGAAAAAGTAGAACTTATTATAATCATAGACTAGAAGTCCCAAAGTCTTCAAAATTATCCAGAGTAGAAAAAAAAAAAAATCTATTCATCTCACTATAATTTTGGCATCTCTTCAGCAACACAGACAATGTAAAAAGCATTTAATAAGCATTTATCATATGCCCAGAACTTTGCTAGTATTTTCATGAATGAAGCCTTTAAAAACTAAAGTCAACAACTGAGAAGACAAAAGACCTAAATGAAGTCTTCTTGGGTTGACTAAGAAAAACAAAACAGTAGCATCATCTTAATACCTAAAGTTCACGTACAAAATTTCGGTAGTACTGATGTTCTTGACCGACTCACTGAGGTTTGCATTCCAAAGTTACCTACTAGAAGCACAATTTGAGATTACTGAAAACCTGCAAAAGGAAAATTCGAACGTGACTTCCCACTTTGTGATTAAATTTGGCTAGAATTACTTGAGTCAAAATCATATGTGAATACACATTTGCATTAACATATAAAATTTGAAGTGAAAAGAATTAGCTAATTCAGAGACCTCTGGACTCTGCAAGTCATCATCACTTTCAACATACTGGACACATTAAGTTAGAAATATTCAATCTCTTAGTCGGAACATTCAGGTCTTTTCAAATCCTCTAACATGAGGGAGTTCAGAGTCAGAGGTGAAATGTAATGAATAGATCCCTCCACTGGGTATATGCAAAGGCCTGTGAATTGTGTATATGACCTTGCAGAGAATAAGCCCTCCTGGTATGTGGTAGACCTACTTGATTAAGGATAGAGTTTCAAATTTAATGCTATTGCTTTTGTGAGCAGAATTAAACTTAATGGTATATGAACATAAATTTTTATGATTTAACTATAGCATTTCACAAGAAATGTCCCTTTCATTTTAAAAAGGAAGGAGGAAAGAATAACAGAAACAGTAGCAATAATTTATGTGAAAATCTAAGGTCAAGTCAATTTATGCCACTGCTGATGTGTCTTCATAAAGTCTTTAAAGGAAAAAAAGATGCTCTAGTCAAACCTTTGTAGCAACAAATTCTATGTGCCTCATTCAGACCTGTAATTCTATGTGGGAAACATCTTGACTACTTTTTATTTTCTCAGTACTAAACTGAAAGAAAGTTGCAGGTCAGTTGATAAGAATATTCATGTTACACTAGGGTAAACCGACACAACTTTTGCCGATGTGTTACCCTGTGTTTTGGTTTTTAGTGGATGACACACTCACAGACAGCAGCAGGTATTCTGAATTGACCCCTTCCGTCAGAAGACTCATTTTTTTGCAGCCAGGATGACCCTTACAGAGACGTTGGGAGGCCAATGGTCAGAGGCAGGGCTGATGAGTGATTCACAGCCCACCCACATCCTGCTTCACCAAGGCAGTGGACATTTCTCTGGTGGGCATAGTGTCAGCTTTCACTTGAACAAAGCGTTCTGTGGCTGAACATGTAAATCAAAACGAAAACCACTGCTTCATTGGAAAACACATTCAAGTTATAAAACAGATTATTAACAGCAGAACAAGCATGTTCACCTAGAGAAAAACCTTAAAAACGCAAAGTCTGATACCCGTGTAAATTGAAAGTGTCTCCGAAATATAAGTGAGCCCGTTATCACTTAAACTTGCCTCTAGAAATTCATTACACAGTCCTCATCCGTTGGTTCAACAGAAACGTGTAGATCTGAGATTCATAACCAGCATTCAGGCTTAAAGCAACAAGAGAAAAACTGTAAAATGGATAACATCTAACTAAAGGATGAGGCTTGAAAAATAAAGGAAGAGTCTACATGTAAGTCAAATATTAAAAAGATCTGGACAGAAGTTCTCAACATTTGGGGAGCATTCTAGAATACCAGTTTCTCCCAATGTAGTCACTTGCCATCAGCCTTCATGATTTTGGCTCTTTTAGCCAAGCACTTGTTCACTGTTACATAATATGGTTCTTTAAATAGGTGCTTTGAAATTTTCTTCTGCTTCAATCCTTTTTTGGTTTTGCCTCAAACAACATTATCCAGGAAATTATAGGTTTAATGTGAAATTTTACATATTTTCCTAATATCCTTAGAAATAAATATACAACTAATAATATAAAAATAAAATGTTTGGGTACCACCTAAAATGAACTCATGTGTGACAGGTGGCAGCAACTGCCTAGGGCAACGTTTAAGGACAGGGGATCTGGGTTCGGGGGGGCAGAGCTGAAATCCTGGCTCCACTCTACTGCATAATTCTCATCTGTAAAATGGGAATAATAAAAAAGGCACAGTTGAGAAGATTAAAATTAGCTAATCCACATAAATAATTTAAACTGTTTTGCAAAAAGTAAATAAATCCTCAGTAAATGTCAGTTGTGATGTGAGGATGATGATAATGATTGATGATGTAATTACTGATTACTTACACAGAAAGATTACAACTGTATAAAAACTGAACTGACAATTTTTATTTTAAAATATACTTTAAGGTCTCCATATACTTAAGAACATATACTTTAGATATGAAATTTCAAGATGGCTATTCTATATTGCTTTAATGCAAGTTCACTTTGAACCTATTCAGATGTGATCACAGTAATCAGACTTTGCCTCAAAATTTCAATTAAAAAAAAAAATCTACCTGTGGAAAAAAATACTTAAAAAAGCTTAACATGATAATATAGGTCCTTCTCTCTCAGAAGTACATTAAAATAAATTTACTTACTGTACATACATAAAAGCTTAAACAATATCAGCTGTTTTATTAAAATGTTTTACATGGGGGAAAAAAATTAGAATTCCTGACATTTTAACATGGTATTACTCTTCATCAGCCATGAACCGAAATCTCAGGGTGAGAAAAGGGCCAGACCAATGCTGAAAGGTTTCAAATATCAAACTATACTATTATGTCAGTGCCCTAAGATCAATTAGCACCTTTCAATGACAGAAAAGGTTACAGTGAGACTCAGAGGTACACACTCTGCAACTGTTTTAAACCACCATGTAAATGTGGTTTTGATAACTCGAAATGGTTTCTATTTTTAAATTCATCTGTTTCATCGCTTCTTCTGGAAGAAAGAAAAGGAGCTAGGGGGGTAAGGATAGTGGTATTTATTTTCAGTACCACTCTCCTAGTAGAAACCTGGATGGGACATGGTAAGAATCACAAACTTCACCAAGGCATATCCTAATGTGCAGAGCCACAAGCAATATTAGGTGACAGTAATGTTTACAAAGTCTTCGGACCTCTTAAAAGCAATCAGAGTTGCTTATACTACTTCGGAATATGTGATTCTTGTTTATTTCTTCCACTCAAGTTCAAACTAAGTGAAGCCAAGTTCACTCCATGTACAACTTAATATTGAGTGTCTCCCACGATAAAATTCATCTAACTGCAAAATGCAGTCTCATGCTAACTGCAATGAAATACACCACTGCACCTCACCCATCTCTAGAACGAGTGCCTGAAAGAGCATGTCATTTCTTAGTTCACCGGGAAAAATTCATGAGAGGAGCAGGTACACTGAAAGTCATCCTATCCCTCCTGGTGTGGATTGCATTCACCCAGTAACTGTTGTAATAAAATCCTCCAACGGTATTTCTGAATACAATTAGTTTAAGATACTCTACAGGGAGACACATTATAAGAGTTTAGAATATGTAAGAATAATATCTACTTGAAAAAGAAACTGTCATGATTAATTCTCACTGAAAAAATAACAAGGTGTTTCATAGATGTTTTGTTCAGCTCTTCAGTGAGGGGATTCAGAACATCTACTTTTGATAACACACTCTTCTGTTTGTTTCTTAGATGAGTGATCTGAAATATTTACAACGAGACAGTACCTAATTTTAGGTTTTAAGTGCTTTAACAGCTCCATGAAATATGACCAGCAGCTGCAATACAGAACTATGGTGAATAAACTTCTTGCAAAGGGGGGCCTGTTTTTACTGAATGTTCAGTGTTCCTGCATTTACCTAACAGAGGGGAAAAAAGATAATGAAAAATATAATAAATACTTGCACTCTTAAATTACTTAACATTTCACTAAGTCTTGAAAAGGATTATCTCCCCTCTTCCTGAATTCTGTATAAAAAGTGCGAGTTTCCACTGGGTGAAATAAGTATAATTTTATTATTTGTGAGTTAGAATGTGAACTTTCCAACATCCTAACTTTTCATAACAGTAGTCATGGTTTTTCTATCATTCTACTTTTCTAAAACTTCAGGATAATTTAATTTTAGTGCATAAAATTTTTTTAAATGAAATACCAAGCCACATAAATATATTTTTAGACATGGCATCAGTCATTTAGAGCTTGCAACAGAGATTGAAAACATGAAATGGGACACCTTATTTCCCGTGGCTATGTAAAATTTATTTACACCCCAAATCATAATATAAATAAAAAGAAAACTCTCAGAAATGGAGGTCTTATTTTTCTTTTCTGTTTAATTCAAAGAGGTTTTTGAAAGAAAAAAATAAATTACAGCAAAATGGCAACCTACTGATCCACCCTCAAAAAAGAAACTTTCATGAAGAGACAATTGTTTTCAACTGCTTCTACAAATCCTCTAGAATGCAGCATCTGTACTTCTTAATAAGAGTAATGATTATTTTTATACAAATTTCTTTTTATACAAATCTTAGGGTTTTTTTAAATTTTTAAACTTGAACATAAACTTAAATATTCTCTAAATATATAAAAAAACTTTTCATTCTGTAAAGAAGAAATTAAGTCTCTAATATCAGTAAACTACTTATTCATTAAAAAAGAATAATCAAGTAAATCTTTTAATTTCAGTTATAATCGTGAAACAACCTCTAATTACGGTGGCCTTAGGTTGACGCATACTATTTTCAGATAATTGGCAAAGGAAAACTGGCTTTTGAAAACCTATTGATTTTAGACCTTTACCTATTATGAAAGGCAAGGATATATCCTTAATAATCAGGAAAAAAGGAACAGTTTTCAGACAATCTAATTATGTTACTTTCAAAGCTATAATTGTCAAGGGTTTTAACTGTCTTCTACAGCCATTTCAAAAAAAAATGGTTTAACTCTGAATGGCTTACAACTTTTAATGAGGCAGAACAAACTATTTTTATGGTTTATAATAACAGTAAAAGTGAGTGTAGTTGTATCTGCATCTGGTATTGTTGCCATAAAGATCAGATTCTGGCAGTCTAGCTCTACACAAAATAGTTTCCCTCTTCTTACTACTGCTATCTATTTCTTGGGATAATGTTATACCACACCCTACTATGTACCAAATATTTTGTTTTAGGATTCTCTCCCGGCCCCACCTCCTTCCTAGCTTTTGCTTCTTCAGCTATAAACTGGCCAGAAATATTTAAAAAGAAAAAAAGTTGGGGCGGGGGAGGGCAATGTTTCTGCTTAAAACCTAATTTTACCCGTGAAAGGTTACATCCCTGTCCTGAGGAGGTTTTTAAAATAAAACCCAAAACAACTCAACAGACAAAAAAAAAAAAAAAAACCATCCTCAACTTCCAAGACTGTCAGTCACCTACGTGTAAATCAAACTTTAGGAGCTGTAGAAGGGGAGCCTGCGGTGCTTAAATGCTCCTAAGACTCCCACCTAAGTCCAGAAGAAGGAGCGCCCGCTGAAACTGACACGCCCGAGGGTGCAAAAAGTGGCCGCAGAGGAGAAGAGGAACAAAATGCCATATTCGAGAAGATATGTTTCGCTCCATCAATTACGTTGATCCCAGGGTGCCAAGCCAAAACCGGTAAGGGAGAAAGAAAACTGTTAAGTATGAGCTCTTAATGTGAAACCTAACCTGTTGGTTCTCTTAGGTATCAGATTTTGGAAGTGTCTGTAATGACAGCCAGGAAAGCAAATTAATGGCCAACGGCCCACTGGGTTTGAACACAAGACTCCTGTTACCTCCTCACAGATCAAGTACACAACACACACGCACACGGAGGTGCTCCACGTGGAACTGCTCTGAAACCAAAACACACGCCCCGTCGCTATTCTGCACCTTGGCAGAAAGGTCTGAGGGACCTGCACCTTCCTCCACTGCCCTCAGATTAGGATTCATGAATGACTCTCTGCCCGCTGGGCAGTGCAGGGCACAGACGCCGGCGGCGAGGGGAGAGATGACCGACTCCAAACGACAGCCTCCCACCCACGCGCTCACCTCAAACACAAACCCCATTAGCTTTCAAAGGAAGGGGAAAGAGAGGTGGTGGTGAGTGGAGACGGTGCCGCCCCAACTAGGAAAGGGATGACAAAAATTAAGCTGCGCTCTCCGGTTTCGCCACCGCTCAGGCGCGGCACTCGGTCGGCAAATTCCCTAATGGCTCCAAGCTGTTCCGAACACTGTTTACAAAAGAAAGAAACATCTTGAAAGTGCTACTAAACGAAAGTTCTGGCTGCTGTGCGGCGCAAAATAAAACAAGCACACACACACGATCTACTTCCAAATCTCGCATAACAACGCTGAAGCAGCGAGCCGTTTCAAGTCCCGCAGCCGCCCAGACACCGCAGGCTTTGGAACGAGTAAACCTGCTCCCCACGGCCCCGGCCAGGTCCCTCCGTTTGGAGAAGTTATCATTCCTCCACGGCATCCGCGCCCCGGGCCAATGAACGCGAGTCCTCTGAAAAGGCGCCTCTCATTTCACAGACCCTGGCAAAAGGCAGGAGACATTCGGCCCACGCCACATAACTTTTAAAGTGGGACGGCTGCAGCTGAACAGCCCGGTTGGTGCCTCGAGATGAGAACACAAAGCATTAAACGTACACACGCACCCAGCACCGTGAAAACCCCAGGCGCCTGGGGCCCTCCATGGGACCCGGGTCAGCATCCTTTAGTCTGACTTATCTAGGGCGTCAAGGCAAAGTAACAAATGTCACAAGAAGGACGCAGGGGAGACGCAGGGGCTCGCGCCTCTGCAAGGCGGGGACGGAGTGCAGGTATGGAGCGGTGCAGCCTCTTCCGCGAGGGCTCCGCGGGGAAAGAAAGGCTCGGCAGGGACCTTCGGGGCGCCAGGGCGTCCTCCAGGGCAGAACACATCGCGGCACTCAGAGCGGCCCGGGCCCTTGGGCAGGGGGCATTCCGCAACGAAGCGCCCTTAGAGACCCCGGCCCCCACACACCTCCTCGCAGTGCGCCCACTGTCCCCAGCGCTTGACGCCCCCGGAGGAGCTGCGCGCACTTTCCGGAGAGAGTTTGCGGGATCCCTGAAACCTGGAGCCCGCGGGCCCCGGAACGGGGCGGGGGGGGAGGGGGCGTCGGAAGAAGAGGCACTCACCTCCTGCCGCCCGGACCGTCTCGGGATCCCAAATTCAAGTGTCTCCCCCAGCAGCGGATCCGTGCGTCCGTATTTAGGTACTTATTCTCGTGCCTTCCAGTGTTGAAGTTTCCCCTGAACGCTGTGCCTCTGGTGAAAAGAGGACATCCCCTTCGGCCACCCCCCAACAAACAGCTTACACCAGTGGGGGAGAGACGGGGCGGGGGGAGAAGCCGGCTACGAGGGGGAGGAGGAAAGGAGAGGAGCCAAAACTCCGGATCGACGACAGAGGAAAAAAAAAAAAAAAAGCGCGCGCCCAGCCACCGCGGTCCTCACTGCCCGGCTCTTCCCCAAGCTCTTTCCCGCTCCGAAAGGGGAGCGACAACTTCACGCGGCCCGGCTCGAAGTTTTGCGCGGAAGCCGGGAGCGGCAGAGCGTGAGCCTCGCCGCGGGCAGCCTCGCACTTGCGCGCGGGGCGGGGGCGGGGGACGCCGGCGCCCGCGGCCACTGGAGGCCGCCGGGGGGGGCCCCCCCCGGGGCAGGCAGCGGGGGGCGGCGGCGCGCGGGGAAGCGACTCCTTTTTATTCGACCTGGAGCGATTGCCTGTTGTCATCGTTTGCGGTCCCGCGTGGGGACCGCTCGGGGCCCTGGGCGTCCCCAGTGGCGCCGCGGTGATCTCTGCGCCCTCCGCGCCGCCCCCACCCCGCCCCCACTGGCCTGGCGCCGGCCGCTGCCACCTCCCGGCGGAAGGGAGGGACCCGCGGCCGCACTCCCCTCCCCGGACCAGGGAACGGCTCAGTCCCCACCTGCTTCGGCCCGGCAGCCCCCAAGCTGTCTGTAACTCGGTCGCTACCAGATCCCCGGGTGTCGGCCACTGCGGGCTCCCTGCGAGACTCCTTTCCACTTACCCCAAGGGAGGAGAGAGGAGGGACTTCTCCTACTTGCAACCAAGTAAAGTAAAATCCACCCCACGTTGGACTGGGGAGCTTTCTCTGAAGGAAGGAAATACCCTTTTCGGTGAAGATGTATGCGAGGCACGAGTAAGCAGTCTGGGGATAGGTTGTGCTCGAAGGGCCTGGGCCCCTTCCAGCGCTGGACGTAGGTATAGGCATCCCTCCCAGACGCCCAAAGGTCGGGCTGCGACGACCAACTTCCAAGGCAGCGTCAGAGCTTCCCCAGGCACATTGCTGAAGGGACATATCATGCGTAAGCCTTCTGCGCATGCAGTATGCACCCACATAGGATCTAATATTCTACACGCACACACGTGGATATCACAATCAGAGATGTGAGCAAAGTTGGCAATAAACAATACATACATTTTGTATCCATTTAATCACCTCTTAGCCAAACCTATTATCAATGTTAGGAATACCTTTTTTAATTGTCGTTGATTATAAGTGTTTTAATTTATTGAGGATTTACTGAGTGTCAGTCATTACACTGGTCACTTATGGTACATGTGAGTTCACGTAACTTTCACAACTCTATGGTGGTTATTTAATCCCGTACAAGAGATAAGGAAACTGAGGCCCAAAGAAACCTAAGGGATGTTCCCCAAGATAAACCCAGTGGTCTCAAAACACAAAGCTTATGATTCAACAAGCAACCACTTATACTGCCTTAGATGTGACCCGAGAGATTACAAGTTAACTAGTAGAAATTACTCCCAAAGAAAATTTAGTTCTAATATATTAACTGAATTATATTCTGTACAAAATTTAGAAAAAAATTTCACCCTCTGCTAGTCTTAAGCAATGGAACACCAACACTGTCAAGTTCAAACACAAAAACAAGTATTGAATACTTATAGTTTCAACTTAGTTTTGGATTAGTGGGGCATTATCTACAATTATTAATAGGCAATGGGAAAGGTGAGGTTGTAAATTTAAACTGATAAACGTGCTCACTGTTGTTCTCATCACTCACTGGGTGTTCTTTTCTGCAGATTTATTTGGGAGGGCTTAGGCACCGCCAGGCATGATTTCCTCTTCTGACGCTCAAGGTAGAAAGGGTTCTGGCAGTGGGTTTGGCGCAAAGGGGATTTGGACCATGATCTAGAGCCACATTCCGGCCTGAAGAGGATGCCAGTTATTATACACTTAAGAGGGAAATATCAATGGGCAGATTTAATTAACTTTGCAGGTCTTATTTTCCCCATTTTACAGGTGAGAAAACTAAGGGCTTAGAATTTTTAGCAAATTGCTAATAAATGGCAGACCTAAGATTCAAACAGCTGCTAGCCACTGTCATGCTATTATTATTAGTGGTAGTAGTGAGAAAGATAGTAATTATTTTAGTACAGTTTATATGTTACAGGTAAAGTATGCAATTTAAGTGTTTTGTCAATCATTCACTGTCTAGGAATGCTCAGTGGCTATAGTAATTATCATGTAAAAATTAAGTACAGTGCTGAATGTAATACTCTCCTCATAATGCTACAGATTTTTAAATTTCGTTTTGGTATGAAACATTATGTGTTAGTTTGACCTCTAATGAAAAGTGAGAAGATGCATAATTTGGATAAAATAAAAATTCATACTTTAGTGCAGCATATTGTTCACACAGTCTTTTTGCATGTTTCTTTACCCCCTTCAAAAATCATATTTTCAGCAATACTGATCTTGCTTTCAAGTTACTTTTCTCCCACGTAATTTTTTATAATCTACATA